>NC_133335.1:185548059-185680559 GCF_042186555.1 Aquarana catesbeiana
AGGATGTTCTAATAGGGACACCTGTTCTGGTGACAACTATCAAAATTGGGATCCCCCCCTCTGTGAGAAGATATCCTCTTACTATTGCTTCTTCATATTTCAACAGAAGTTTTTAAATAAGTATAAAATAAACAAAACTGTATAATATATTTAAAATGTTACATTTTCTGTTAATTTTTCCCTACCTGAGTAAGGTGTTTATATAAAAACACCATATCAAATAAAAGTCTTGTATGTTTTTTTTTTGTTTTTTTTTTTAATGTAAAAAATATTCAGGTCAGCAAATAAGTCACAAAGCTATTGCCTACAAATACTAATGCTGCTAAATTTTGTCTATACATCAATGGCCTGTGGTCACAAAAGTGGTAAATATATTGGATATTTCCGAAGCTTGGTGCTGTTGGCATGATAACATATTTGTGGAAAACAAACCTTTTTCCTGCTTATATTATGCCTTCCCTGGTTCTCATTGCCTCTCAGTATGCAGAGAAATCAGGGTAAGCAATTTCTGTACAACTGTGCAAGATCACTACTTAATTTTTTTTTTTTTTCGTGCAAATTAAACACAGTAATTCATTTTTGTACAATAGGCAAGCCTTTGTCACATTTATGTATATACAGTAGTATTTAATTAAAAAAAGAACATTTCCATAGAGTATGTTACCTTCACAACCTCGGAGTTGTATTTTTCTGGTCTCCTTGTATATTTCATTAATCTCCTGCCTTGTGTACAGGATTGAAGATGCCTTGATTTCAGCAGTAATAACCTTGGACTTGGTTGTCATGTTTCTGATCACTAGATTAAGAGTGACATCTTTGCCAATAGCTTGTTTACCAACCACTTTAATATTCCCTGATATCACTTCTTCAATGCAAGGAGATGTTGGAATTATCATTTCTGCCATGACTACCTGTAAGCCCAAAAAATTTAGAGATTTAAAAAGCTTAAAATACCAAATATTCTACTGTATATCATATAATGGTGAACATGTTAATGCAAACTCAAAATGAATGTAAGATATTTTTAACCCTTTCACTGCCAGAACTGTTTTTGCATTTTTTGCACACATGCTTAAAAAATCATTTTAGGCCTGAAGATTACATAACCCCCCCAAAACATTATATATTTTCCTAAAGCAGACATCCTAGAGAATGAAATAGTGATCATTCCATTTTTTTATGCCACACAATATTACCACAAGGGTCTAGGAAATTAAACATTTCAGTAAAAAATACACTAAAGCTAATTTTAGGGCACACAAATGCAATAAATTACCCAATTTAGTAAATAGATCCCCAACATGTCAAATACTAAATTTGCGTGCGCTATTGAAATGGAGACAAACTTCAGTACCCTATATTTTCCACAGATGACACTTTAAAAGCCTGCCTATACATTACAGAGGAGGTCTGGTGCTATTAATATTGCTCTAACTCCGGGGTGTGTGGCGATATGTAACGTGTATCGCAATCTGCGTTTTCTTTCTTTCTTTCCCCTTCCCATTTCTTATTCTCTATGCTCTTTTCTATGGCATGTAGAGTGCTTTATCAGTCTTTAGAATGCCTTGTCAAATGTTCTCTGGGCAAACAGGGATATGCCATGCTGCATACAAGAGACTAAGACCTATGTCGCAGTCACTATGTTAATTCTAATCGAGTATCTATGCTACCTGGCTGTAATAACACTTACTGTAATCCTACTCAAGGCTGTTGCTTTGGCTTTTCACAGTATGACAGACTATTACAGGGGCAACTTTATTTTGTCCTAGGATGAATGGTTTTGTGTTATAGGTGTCCTTCTCCACCCGTATGCAGTTGTTGATTTCTTTACTCAGACACTTCCTGTTATAGGGTGTCAACACTAGAGATAGGTAGGCCTGAAAAAAATAAATAAATAAAATAAAAGACATTTTATTTCTCAAAGCGTTTTTTTTCTGGAAAAATTGGGAAAAAACAAAAAAGTGTGGAATATGTTCTTTTACAATGATAAATAATAGATCTGTGCCATGGTATTCAAACTATATAACATGAGGATCTTAATTAAAGATTTATAAGGCATTATGTAAGGGAGAATTATGCCATTCTAACAGTTCGGCAGTCTGTAATACACTCTTCTCCTGGCCAGCTTGTTGGGGGACCAACTGTTATGTTGGAGCGCTCAGGATAAAGTCCCTTTAAGCACTGATGATGACACTGACTCTGATCCATTTATGTAATGATAATGTCACTGGCTCTGTGATACTTACAGGACACACTGTCCCACTTTGGTCAAAGTCTAATGTGGATTTGGCCAGCTGCCTCTCACCAACTTCTTCTGTTAGCAGGTGGTCTCCCTCTGTACACTAGGTGAAACACAGCCAGTCTTTGTCATCATTGTCCTTTTCCCTTGATCATGCAGTGGGCCCCAACAACATCCATGGTTCCTTCCAATGTCCCCAAATACCTGTTGCTGTGCCTCTCTCCCTCTCACTTGCAGGGTTAGCGGGCTGTGAGCAGACAAATGTGCACACAGTCCTCTCAGAACAGCCTCCACACCTCTTCTCCTCAGCCTGGGAAAACAGCCTCTCTTTGCCCGAGTGCCTTGTGGTATCTGCAGTTTTCTTCTTCTAGGTCGCCAAGCAGGTGCAGTGTGTCAGAACTACACCTCCCACAAGCCTTGCAGTCCATATCCCATGTGCCTTCCTATTGGGTAGAGGGTGGGTTTAACACTGGCTGTACACAGCTCTACAATAAGAGTCTCCTCCTGTAGCCGTGACTGTGTAAAAGTCTCCTCTGCTCCCAGACACTAAATCCTTTTCCTGTGAAGATCCCCTGAGAAATCACAAAACTGTCCTAACCAAACACCTTCCTCTTCATTAATTCCATTCACTCCAATAAACAAAGGGTTCAGTCGATTACTTAAAATGTAACTCTCATTGTACCACTAGCACTGTTCATCTTTTTCTTTTACAAAAGGATTTATTAATATTCAATTCAACATACCAGGTCAGCAGTTAGATGGTTACATTGTGTAATGAACAAACAAAGCAAAAAATACAAATAAATAATATTAAAAAAGAAACATGTACAAGAAGATTATGCAAGTTTTACGTGTGAGCTTTCCGAGGTATTCCCGGGGTGTCATATGATACCTGAAAACAAGAATATCCATGCATAGAACCTAACATATCTAAAGAAAAGCTTTTGTAATTGAGAGTCTCCCTATTATGGAGAATGCAATGTGAGAAATTAAAATATAGGAAAGCAAAATTTTATCAATATAACCATCCCAATCAGGACAATACCTGGTGACCTGCTAGACACATTCATTTCATTCAGAAGGCATAAAGGACAGAAAAAAGAACGGAAAATAAGGAAAAGGGAGGGAAACCTGATAGGAGAAAAGAGAACGAGGAGAAAAGAAAAAGAAGAAGAGTCCATGGGTTATGCACCGAAGGAGCGTTAAATCTAGAGAAGCATACTGTCAAACTGAGAGGGCTGGGTATACATAATCCATGGTTGCCAAACTCAAAGAAATTTGTTGTGCATATCCGAGAGAATGGCCATCAACTTCTCGTTCACCATGACATCGCTCATACAGTTTCTGACCACCTCAAAGCTAAGCGCAGGGGTTTTCCACACCATTACAATGGTTAATTTAGTTGCAGTAAAGAGATGTGGAGCCAAATTGACATTTTGGGCGAAGCAATCCAACAATTGGCTTGCCAAGAAGGGCTTCATAGGAGTCCCTTTTGAGGTTAACGTGAAATAAGTTTGGGAAAAAAGTATAGACTAACCCATAACCTGCATGCTTTCAGACATGAACACCAAATATGTGCCATAGAACCTTCCTGTGAACATCCCCGAGCAGAGGGGATAGTAAGTTGGGATGAAACAAGCCAGTCTATCTGGCGTATAATACCACCTATACAACACGTTATAGGCGTTGTCTAATAGAAGAACATTTCTCGAACACTTGGAAAGGGCTATAGTCATAATCTGCCAGTCCTCCGGATCTAATGCCCCCCCCCCCCCCAGTCCTTTTTCCCCATTGGAGATGATAGGGTCTCAACGGAGGCTTTTTTTGCAGAGATTATATATGAATATATCAACGATATTAGGGGTCAGAGTATATGGGGTAGGGCGGGATTATATAGGGGTTGTTGAAGAAAATGCCTAAGTTGTAATTAGCTTTAGTGTTCTTGTAGGGGAACATCATGAGAAGATTGAAGACTGTAAGGCATCAAATGTCAGTACCCTAGTAGGGGTAAATGGAGTGAATGTCCATGAATCCGTTCGCAGTCCACCAGGATAATTGTATATGGTGTTTTTTACCTGTAACGTGTATATAACCTGAAAATCAACAACAGTGAAAAAACAGTTGCGCTATCCTGAAAAAATATACCCTTAAGGTAACACTGCAAATAAGTGTGAATATTCAAATCAACAATTAAACCACCAAGTGACAAGTGATTTAAATTAATACAAAGTACAAAAAAAGTCCAAACTAGATGTTTTTGAAAAGTCCTTTGAATGGTGATGTCTTCTTAGCAGCTTCCACCACACCCAAGTGCTGAGTGAGCCCACTCCCTAAAGAAATCCACTCACTGACTCCAAATGCCTACACTCGCGTGTAAGACTGAAGTGCTTTTTATAACCACACGAGAAAGGTTAAATCGGCAAACCAAAAATCCAAAAGTGTGTGCAGGAATCGTTCCACATGCAAATAAAAATAGTGCTCCAATAGTGTAAAATAGTATAACCAGTTTAATGGTGTTTTTAATGTAATGTTTTTTCACTGTTGTTGATTTTCAGGTTATATGCACGTTACAGCTAAAAAACACCATATACATATTTTACTTTTTAAAGTAGCTTTACATTTAAGAATTAATTAATTTTTTTGCGGGATTAAGTTTTGTTTTATTATATTTTTTCCAAGGCGCAGTGGTGGTAAGTGAAGTAGAGGGGGGCCGTGTTACTTTAATAACAACACCAGGATAATTGGGCTGGATTTTTGCAAACTGGAGGGAATAATGGGCAGTGAAGAAGTTGGAGAAGGAGGAGTGGGCTAAGCATGGCCCTATTGTGGTCAGGCGATGTATAGGAGGGAGCCAGGGCAGGGAAGAGATAGGTATAGGATCGGAGTCTACAAGATCAATTGTGGCCCAGAGCGGTATTTGGTATGTTTTGTGGAGATGGGATAGCGGAGCTATGTTCGCTGCAGTATAGTAGGCCTGTAAATTAGGAATCGAAAGGCCACCATTGATCCTTTGGGTGTATAAAACTTGCTTACTGATTTAGGTGGATCCCCACATATACTTCAAAAGCTTGCGTTGGTTTATGCGTAAAATATGTGGAGGGACTAAGACGGGCAAGACTCGAAAAAAAATAAAGTAATTTTGAGAGATAAGACATGCAAATTGCAGTTATTTTACCGAGCCAGGACAATGATAAGCGGGACCAGGAGGACAACAAATATTTTGAACAAGGGTGGAAAATTGGCCTGGTACAATCCGGCATATGATGGCGTGAGGCAAATTCACAAATAGGGCAAAGAGGAAAGCCAATAAAATGGAGAGACAGTTTTCAGATCTGTTAATACTGGAAGAGATAGGTTGACCAACATTGCTTTAGACTTGGAACAGTTGACACGAAGTCCCGAGAGGGATGCAAAAGTGTCTAGAGTAGATAGGTAGGTTCAGTAGAGAGATTCTGGGGGAGATTGGAGTTAGCAAAATATTGTCAGCGAATAAGGGTATTTTATGGGAAGAGCCCTCAACATCAATACCTTTTATAGAGAGTGGATGGTCAATGTTTCCAAAGCCAGAATAAAAAAGAGCGGTGAGAGTGGGCAACCTTGAAGGGTACCCCTCCCATTATTGAAAACAGATGACTCAAATACGTAATATTTAATTTTAGCCCAAGGGGAGTCATATAGTGCTGTAAAATAGGAAGAACCGCGCTAACACAAAAACATATAAGCAGCAGCATATAGTGCGATCACACCAAAATCTAGAGTCCTGTAAAAAGCTGCGCTAAAATTATTAAAAGTTCATATAAATGACATCAAGGGGATTTCTCCAAGTCCTTATTTCAAAGTGAAAACACCACCACCGTGCACTTCTAAGCAGTAGTGACAATCCACCCTAGTAGTAGAGCCTGCTTACCAGATGGCAAGCATAAAAGGGCAAGTGGCTTTAGCCTAGCCAAGGCCTTTTAGCTTGCTGACGCTCCCGGTGTTCCTATGGGGGGTAAATCTCCAGGCTCCCTTAGGTTATCCTCATGTCGCCATTCAACACGAAAAACCCGGATGACTGGTGGGATGTCTGTGTTCCAGATCTTCTGATGGGGCCTCTCTGCTCCTAGAGGTTTACCTGTCTGATTGGAGTCACCTGAGCTCAGTCAGGTTGTTGAACTGCCAGGTGGCCAATAATATAGTGCTGACATCTATTGCAATAATGAGGCTCCAAAACCATAATGGCGGAGTAGGGACATGAGATAAGGCCATGACAAAGTATTAAATGCCTTATTCACATTGAGAGGACAAAAGCATTGATTCTAAACAACAGCTGTGGGCTAAATGTTCTAACTGTATTATTCGCCTAATTCCATGGCTTGCCTCTGCAGAACAAAGCCAACTTGATCCTTTTTGACTAAGCACGGTGTCAGGTCACCTGTATCCAGGTGACAGATGCACCCGTTGGGATCAGGAGTGCACCGCAAGGTAGTGGACCCCACGGCCGACTGCTGCGGATTGAACCCTGGGAGGTTCAGGAAGCAGGTCTACTGGATCACTGACACAGATCCCACTGGGAGCTAGAGCATAGATTCCCCAGGGCACGGAGTCTAAGAGCCAGCAGGTGTTCACCAGAGCCTTTAATGGTAAGGATGGACTGAGCTGCAGTCTGGCTCCAGGTCGCGGCCCCCAGGGACTCACAGCTCACGCTCACGGTAGACTACAGGAGAAGAGGAAGGAGGCAGCAGGCTGGAACAACAAGGAAAGTAAGGGACAAGCCAAGGTCGGGGCCACAAGCAGACAAGGACAACAGAGTACACGCCAAAGTTCAGGGTCACAGGCAAACAGGGATGGTCGGGAACACGCCAAAGGTCAGGGTCACGAGCAGACAGGAATAGTTAAGAACAGGCCAAAGTCGGTAACAGGAATCAGACGTTGGTAACACAGCAAGTACACACAGAGGCTAACACACAATGGTTGATCAGCACTGCTGGCTTTCAGTGCACAGGTTAATATAGGGTTCCCTGATAGGGCCTGGGGTGGGGCCATGCTTAGAGGAGAGATTACAAAAGCAGTCAGGTGAGGGTCAGCTGGTTTCTAGAGCTGAACACATGGAGACAGGTATGCTGATCGACAAACTCTATTGCATAACCATGACACACGGAAGGAAAGAATTTAAGCGATTAGCTAGAATTTTAGTCAGAATTTTCATATCTATGTTAATAAGAGAAACTCAAATATTCTCTGAAAGGGTTCTCTTGACAAAATGTCCTGGTAGAATTTGAATACTATGCTGTATAGTTACTTTTGGATACGTCCTCCAACCGAGTCACCAGGCCCCTCTATAGACTAGCACGCTGGGTGATCTCTCCAAGACGGGTCCTCCCCTGGGATCTCCTCGGTTGTCTAGCTTCGTCACACAGGACCGACAGCTCAGGACCATTCCTCAGCCGCGGTGGTAGGCTCCAGACAAGCCTCTGGACCCACCCCTGTGCCATTGTATCATGGGCCTCCCGATCAGAGGACCACGAGGTAGCTCCTTAACGCATACCTGTCGGCCAGGAGGGCCAGCAGGTGGCTGTAAAACGAACCCCAAAATATGGCGTCTGTCCCATAAATACCCTCGCCCAGAATGCAACTCGGAGGACCACCTCCACCAAGCATGCCTCCGGGACAGAGTAGCATCTATTCGCTTCAACACGTTGCCTTTCTAACCCTGACCAGTGGTAACAGCGACACCCACCGGTCAGCACGGAAACACCCACAACGTCAGCCAAGCTGGAACAGAGGCGAACTTTTAACCTTCCTAACGCACAATTTACTAAATTTACCTAACATGCGGTAGATTGCAAACCTACCAGCGCTACAGCAACATGAGCAGAGCATATAGAGTTACCAATATTACTGTCTTCTCATCAGGGCCGGCCCAAGACATTGTGCTGCCTGGGCACAAGAATGAAATGCTGCCCCCCCCCCCCCCCCCCAAAAATAAGGCCCACCAAAAGGCCCCCACATTCATTATTTTATATCATGATAACTAAAATAAATTTATCAGAAAATATGAATAAAAATCCCATAAATCTATTCCCTATTTTGAAGATGCTATAACTTTTACGCAAACCAATCAATTATTGCGATTTTTTTTAACCAAAATTATGTAGCAGAATCCATATTGGCCTAAACTGATGAAGTCATTTTTTTATGGCCAATATCTATAGGAGGGGTTTCCACCATCCCTGCTAAGTTTTCAGTTTGATATATATTATATGTGAAGTTGCGTATCGGAGACCGATATTGTCGTAATATTGAAGCCTATTGAGATTTCCATACATTAGAGGATTTCACCATTATTGTTAAGTTATTGATCAGCCTTGAGGCGATTCAGTTTGCATTTGCAGCGCTTTACAAATCATTCATTCATTCATTCATTCAGTAAGTTAGCGCTGCAATTTTTTTTATGGTGTGGGAACACATAACAGTGTTTAGCGGCAGGCCTTTTACTGACACTTTTATTTTACCTCCAGTAGTTTATTGTAAATAGTAGTGTGGTGATTACCTATTATACTAAAGATCGGCATGTGGAATTAATAAACATCAACAGATTTCAGTTGTGCCCCACCAGGCCAGGTCCCTCTTGGACAATGTGCCTGGCTGCTGAGTTCATCGCCCATCCCTGCACTCAGTGCACTGATTGGCAGCACTGACAGGGAGCAATGATTGGCAGCACTGATGGGCCCTGATTGGCACTGATAGGCAGCACTGATTGGCAGCATTTAGTGGCACTATTTGGCAGCACTAATTGGCACTGGTAGGTGGCACTAATTGGTACTAATATTAGGCCGGCACTGACAAGTGGCACTGATTGGAAGCACTGATTAACACTGACTGGCACTGATTGGACGTACTAATTGGTACTGATATTAGGCCGGCACTGATTGGCACTGATAAGTGGCACTGATTGGAAACACTGATTGGCATTGACTGGTGGCACTAACAGAGGAGAGGGAGTTTCACACTGAGCCAATATTGACGCTTAGTGAAACTGTGTGACACGTTCATGTAATGTAACTGCATGCAGCGAGAGGCCAGGGTATAAATACTTCTGCAGAAGTACGCTGCAGTGGCGTCGCTATGAGGGGTGACACCATCAAGTTTCGTCCATCCCACCCAACTATTGGACGCGCTGGTGGCTGCGTAGCATGTGATGTCATCCCACCACATGCGCATGACTGACAGCAGGTGCGGGGGTTGATTGATACCATAACAGACATACGGCGTACCCCTCCCCACTTAACCACCTGCTGACCCCTTCACGCACACATACTGGGCAGCCACTCTGTGCTAGATCACAGTACGTAATCACTTCTGGGTCTGGGGAGCGTGCGCCGCCGGCAACCCGCTCACGCTGTGATTGGACACATCGGGAGCCAATCAGTGGGGACCCGCGAATTGTTCCTGACAGAAGCGGAACGGCAGTCTGCCCATGTAAACAAGGCAGATCACCGTTCTGTGAGAAAGAAAGGTAGCGATCCTGTGTTTCTGCTAAGCAGAAACACAGATCTCTGCCTTCCCACAGTACAAGCACATCCCCCACAATTAGCAAGCACTCCCTAGGAACACATTTAACCCTTTGATTGCCCCTGTTAACCCCTTCCCTGCCAGTGTCAATAGTACAGGCACAGTATTTTTTTTTTGCACTGATCACTGTATTCGTTTCACTGGTCCCCAAAAAAAGTGTCAAAAGTGTCAGTTAGGTGTCTGATTTGTCCGCCGCAATATTGCAGTCCCGCTATTTTTATTTATTAAAAAAATGTAATGAAAATATCCCATAGTTTGTAGACACTATAACTTTTGCGCAAACCAATTAATATACGCTTATTAGGATTTTTCTTTTGCCAAAAATATGTAGCAGAATACATATTGGCCTAAATTGATGAAGAAATTAGATTTTTTATATTTATTTTATTGGATGTGTTTTATAGCAGAAAGTAAAAAATATATATATTTTTTCAAAATTATCAGTTTTTTTTTTGTTTATAGTGCAAAAAATAAAAACAGCAGAGGTGATCAAATACCACCAAAAGAAAGTTCTATTTGTGGGAAAAAAAAGGAAAAAACGTTTTTTTGGGTACAGTGTTGCATGACAGCGCAATTGTCAGAGTGGCAGAACTTTCAGGGTCGCAGTCGCACTTGCGACTGGGCCCTGCTGTTCTGCCGCTGTGGGGGGGGGCCCTAAAACCTGGCATCTCCCCCTGCACCTCTGGCTGTCCGTTTAGAATGCAGTGGGGGAAGGTGGGAGGGGACAATCGGCAGCTCTATGTTGCCCGGGATCTCCCTGGGGCTAGTGGTTCTCTTCCCCAGTGTTTTTTTTTTTTTCCATGGACGTCTTTTTCCACCGGGAGTGGAGAGGGAAGGGGCCTCTGACTCGGGCATGTATCAGTTTCACTCTTCAGAGTGAGTTGCTCTGCTTGTACACTCTTGCAGATACAGTACATGCCTGGGTTAGAGGCCCCTCCCCTCTCCACTGTATATATTCGGGGAAGAGAACTACAAGCCCCAGGGAGATCCCGCCGCCCATGGACACCATAGAGCTGCCGATCGCCGTCTCCCGACTCACCCCAGGTGGGGGGGGGGGTACAGAGATGTGCTGAGGGTTGGAGGTGCACAGCGGAGACTAGCCAGGTACAGGGGCACTCTGGGAGAGAGGAGGGGCGGCTGTCTGGGGAACCTGATGTAAGGGGGGCTTTCTGGGGACACTAAAGTAAGAGGGGGGGGCTCTCCAGAGACCCTGATGTAAGGGGGGCCCTCTGGGGACACTACTGTAAGGAGGGGGTCCCTCTGGGGACCTTGATGTAAGGGGGGCACTCTGGGGACCCTGATCTAAGGGGAGGGCTCTCTGGAGACCCTGATCTAAGGGGAGGGCTCTCTGGGGACCCTGATCTAAGGGGAGGGCTCTCTGGGGACCCTGATCTAAGGGGGGACTCTCTGGGGACCCTGATCTAAGGGGAGGGCTCTCTGGGGACCCTGATCTAAGGGGAGGGCTCTCTAGGGACCCTGATCTAAGGGGAGGGCTCTCTAGGGACCCTGATCTAAGGGGGGGGCTCTCTGGGGACCCTGATGTAAGGGGGGGCTCTCTGGGGACCCTGATGTAAGGGGGGGCTCTCTGGGGACCCTGATCTAAGGGGAGGGCTCTCTGGGGACCCTGATCTAAGGGGAGGGCTCTCTAGGGACCCTGATCTAAGGGGAGGGCTCTCTAGGGACCCTGATCTAAGGGGGGGGCTCTCTGGGGACACTAATGTAAGGGGGGCTCTCTGGGGATACGAATGTAATGAGGGGGGTGCGCACTCAGATATGTAATGAATATTTTTTATATATATATATATATATATATATATTATACATATACATACACTTATTATTATGTGTATGCCCACCCAAGTGTGACTTTTTTTACTTTGCTGCTATGGGCTCTAGCCCGAGATCTTTTGTAGACCCAGCAACACCCCTGGTGGGGGCCCTTCATGGTTTCATGCACCGGGGTTAGAGTTGCCACCTCATCACTTTAAAACCGGACACATATTAACTACACAGGTTCTGTGGCTCATTAAGGTGGTAATTAAACTCACTCGTTGCCTTATCTGCATTTAATTAGCCTCAGAACCTGTGTAATTTATATGTGTTCGGGTTTAAAGGGATGAGGTAGCAACCCTAACCAGGGCCCTGAAGGTTCCACCCTGTTTTACTGCACCAAATGACACTAGGGTTGCCGCCTTATCCCTTTAAACCGAACACATATTAATTACACAGGTTTGGTGGCTAATTAAGGTGGTAATTAAACTCACTTGGTGCCTTATCTGCATTCAATCAGCCTCAGAACCTGTGTATTTAATATGTGTTTGGTTTTAAAGGGATGGGGTGGCAACCCTAGATGCCAACCCTTTTACCATTACAACACATGACACAAGGTGAAATTAAATGGCCGTCCGGCCTTTTATTAAACAACATAAGTAATTAATAACAATTTAATAACAGTAACATAAACCAAAGCTAGATGTCTCCAGCCGCAAAACACTGACGCGTCATTAACACTTATACCCCACAAACCAAGGGGTCCCAACAGCCATTTCCATACCTACACTCTCAAACCGACTTGCCATATCTCAGGAAAGGCAGGACGTTCATCCATTGGCTTCCCAAATCTGACTGTTACAGTACCACCCCTTCCTCCAGTCTTCTCTCCTATGCTCCTCCCCATCACCCCGCCTGCTCCACCAATCACGTACGTAACACTCCCACCTATCTCTTTGGCACATTAACTAACTCTAAGTTGTTTGGTTCCCCTTCCACCCTGACATGTCAGCCCTATGCTTCATTCATTCCTCCTACCTCTGGGCCTTCCTTTATAAGAACCCATCTTCAGGGCCTACATTTATAATGGATTTTGTTGCTATGGACATTCTCCCATACAGGTATTATCCCCACTATATTCTTTATGCACCATATGTGTTGGGGAAACCACTAAGGACAGGGATATGTTCAGCAGCACAGCCTGTTCTACCTCTGCTGAATTATGTGCATCATCTGTACATGTATGTGATTGATGTGAGATGTACCTGTAATTTTCAAGGTCATCAGTAAAGGGAACTTTAATCAAGTAAGGAAGTTATCAGTGTCTTTGGCTAACAAAAGTGTCTCATGGGATAAGTGTAGCCTTGGTGTATCTGAACCTCAAATTGGGAATTAAAGCCACTTAACCCTTTGGGTTAAACAGCCTTGGCAGCGCTGGCTGTAGGACATTTGTACCAGGTAACCATTGTGGTTGAGTACATTTGAAGAACACACACTTTAACCTTTAGCCCTCATTCACAATCGGTGCGACTGCAGGTGCGACATGCAATTTAAAAATCACACCTGAAGTCACATCTAATGTATTTCTATGGCACTGTCATAATAGGTGCGATTTGAAGTAGCGTGATTTAAAAAATAGTTCCTGCGCTATTTTTGGCAACTTCATGTGCGACTTGCATTGAAATCTGTGCATGAAATTGCAGATGTCGACAAGCCGCACATGAAATCGAACTGACTGGCGGCTCTGAAATCACTCTGAAATAGCGCGTTTTCAAAGCCGCATTCGGTGTGAACGCAGGTTTAAGGTTGGTTATCTCAAATGACAACGGCCAGGAGCCATTCATCCAGTGGTAAAGGGTAACGTCTAGACAATGTAATTTTCACTTTATACCACTAGATGGAAACCATAGACCAATTTCTATATCAGAATAAACACTTTTGTGATTTTACATATTACATACAGTATTGGGGAATTCATAGAATTCTGTGAGTGACAGATTGAAATGAATTTGGGGCAAGCACCGCATGCAGAGGTGTACAACAGCGGGAGTTTCCATAAAGACATGCCATCCTTAGTGCAGCTGCAGCTGTCACATATACAGAGCAGTAGCAGAGAAGTTTTTCCTCAGGTTTGATGGAGCCTGATGGGGATTCAGGTACACTAGTTCCCCCTCTGGTCCACTTCTCTTGTGATTGATAGCAAACAATGGGCAGATTCTAAAGCCAATAGACAGACTGCTATTGGCTATAAAATCTGCCTGCTGTTGATCACAAGTAGAGAGTGGACCTGATGGGGAATTAGTCCCTCAGCTTCCCTATCAGGCTCAATCCACTGTCAGTGTCTGCTCTGAACCCAACCAGTGACAGAGGAATGGAGGGGATAGTGGCAGCAAACATGTTCTGCTATACAGTGTACATAGTCAGGCACTCTAAGTTTGCTAAGGCAAGTACTGTAAGTATTATAAACATATTTTTTTTTTAATCAAATTCTTGTCTTCACCTTTGTAGCACCCTCTAGTGTGCTAGTGAGGTTTTGTTTTGGTAGGTAAATTACCAGGCTTGCCAAGCCTGGGTGTGATTTTGAGATCTGGGCAGAGGAAAGGCTCAGGGTAATGCTGGGTGACTCAAAGGTGGCATCACTAGGACCTTCTACTTCTTTCTAGAATGTTCCAGTGTTTTCTGGAAAGAGAGGCTGGGTGGGAGGTGGAGCCACCTGGGGTGTTCTAAGGAGCCCTAACCAATCCCCAACTTGGATTGGCAGGGGACAGGCCTCCTTAAATACTAAGGGTCAGCCCAGTGGAAGGGAGTTGTTCGGGTGGAAGAGCTGGAGATGGAGTGCTAGGCTGTCTGGGCCTTTGAGGGGGCTCCCCAGTTTGGAGGGGGGTGACCTTGGGTGCAGGTGCAGACAGGACCTTTCTAAAACACACAGAGATATCCTGGAGGCACAGGAGGAGCAAGAGAGGACAGCAGGAGGGAGCACTGCCGGGCAAGTCTCCAGAGAGAGAGGAACAACTGGTAGCATGCAGGAGGGCTGGTGAGTGACATGCACAGGCAGGAGAGGGCTGGGGAGGCACGCCTGAGAGGACTGGAAGAGTGCAGTCTGGGATGGGTGCAGAACAAGAGGAGTGGACTGTGGTGTCATGGGCAGCTGCAGCCAGGAGGGCTGGCAGGGCCTGAAGATGGGTTACTGGGCTCAGTAGTCACATGTAGGACAGCTAGCACCAGGAACTTTCTCGTTTTGCTACACTATAGGGGCCCATATTCCCTGCCTGCAAAGGGCAATCGCTAAGGCCTGGCTGAGAAAATGTCAGGCCTAACCACTTTGTGCTAGCTTTCCCTAAAAGTTCAAGCAAGTGAAGTGCTGGAGGAGCTTAGGAGTGATAGTCTGCAGCAAGAGTTGTGCTGGAGTGGAGACAGAAGTGTATATACAGTAGTTTTGTCCCAAGCAAGTTCTACCAATTCTACTGGGCATCCCATACTTCCCTTACTCCATCCAAGTTCAATCCCCTCAATAAAACATAAAAACAAAGTACATGGACTGTTCTATGTCTCATAGTGTCTGGGAGGTGAATGCCGGGCTGGGCAGGGTGGACCACAATACTCAGCAGCTCCTACGGGGGTACTGCTACACCTTTTTTATCCTTTATTGTTGATCTCTTGCAACCTCTAGGCGGTCTCTGACTGCATGCACTTAAAGCAGAGTTCCACCCAAAAGTGGAACTTCTGCTTTAAGCACTCCTCGCCTCCTGACATGCCACATATGGGGGGGGGGGGAGTGTGTACCCTCTTTTTAGTGGGACTTCCTGTTCCACTTCCTCTTTCCAGTTCTCGGCCGCCTAGGTGACTCCACTCGCCCTGGGCGGCCCCTCCCTGCCAGCGAACTTCTGGGACACAACACAGGTCCCAGAAGATTGGCTGGCCAATAGCAGAGCGCAGCACGACTTGCGCCCGGCTGTGAAGCCGTAAGCTGTCACGACCGGGTGCCCACAGTATCAATAGAGGAGAGGAGGGGGAGAGGAGCGAGGCTCCGGGTGGCCGCATTACTGGACCGTGGGACAGGTAAGTGTCGGTTTATTAAAAGTCAGCAGCTATGCTTTTTGTAGCTGCTGACCTTTAATAAATTAAAAAACGGGTGGAACTCCGCTTTAAGCAATTTCTGCATGTCATTTTTATTTTTGAGGGAGGGTTTCCTAATGGTTACAAGATGTGGACCGCAACTGAACAACTTCATGGTGGCTTCTCCACTGGCAGATTGTGTGACAGGGTGACAACACAGGAAAAATAATTGGGGGACAGGAACAAACTACAACCCCAATTCCAAAAGTTGGGATGTGTAAGACCTACATAAACAGAATGCAACGATTTGCAAATATCATATTTTATTAACAATAGAAAATGGAAAACATCAAATGTTTCAACTGAGAAAATATACCATTAAAAAAAAAAAAAAAAGGTAATTGATGGCAGCAATATGTCTCATACAAGTTGGGACAGTGCAACAAAAAGCTGGCAAAGCAAGTGGTTCTAACAAGGAAGGGCTGGAAGAACATTCTGCATTCTGGATAATTGGCAACAGGTCAGTAACATGATTGAGTACAAAAAGAGCATCTTATGCCGCATACACATGATCAGAAATGCCGCCAGCAAAAGACCGATGAGATGAGAGCTTTTGTCGGAAAATGCGACCGTGTGTATGCTCCATCGGTCTTTTGCTGGCGGAATTCCAGCCAGCAAAAGATTGAGAGCATATTCTCAATTTTTCGGTTGGGAAAAGTTCCTATCCGAAAATGCGATCGTCTGTATGCAATTCTGACGCACCAAAAAATCACGCATGCTCAGAATCAAGTACGAGACGGAAGCACTTGGTATGGTAAAACTACCGTTCGTAATGAGGATGGCACATTCGTCACGCTGAAATGTTTTAAATAGTTTAATGCAGCGCATTCTCTTCTTCTTTATAATGCTAGAAGAATGAAGTTGTTTTGCTGCTCATATTCACACAGAGTTCTCACAAACTGATTTCTTTATTATTTCTCGTGCTCTCATGATTAATCTTTTTTGTTTTTAAAGCCAGATCTCCATAATAATGTTTTTATTTTTTTATAGTCATTTTTATTTAATTTTTTTAATCAAGATCTCCTGTTGTTTTTTTTTATTTTAAATTATTTTATAGTGATCTCCATATTTTTTATTTTGTATGTCACGTTTCCACAACATTATTATCTTGTATTTGTAAACCTCAAGGAGGTTGCTTGGTGTCCCTTGTTAATTAGACATTGTATTTTTGAAATGTACCTGCCTACTCACAAAAAACTGTCCTCTTTGAAGAAAAACACATAGGCAAGTATATTCATATAAAAAAATCTCCATTTATTCTGGCTCATAATAACAAAATAAAGAGGGAAGGCAATGCTGGAGAAACAGATGGAATTTGCGAAGCCTTTGGCCCCCAGGGCAGACATCAACTCTATGGCAAAAAAAATTGGTAGCTTGAGAAGTCCATATATAAGGAGCACAATCTGGTCCAGGACTCCCAGAGATCAGGAACAGTAGCAGATGACATGTATGCCCCCAGACTGTGGTACTACAACAGCCTGCGTCTTCTGTCAGACCAGACTGAACCCAGGCCATCACTTTCTTCTCTTCACTGCGGCCTTCCCTCCACGCTTTCCTGCCGCCTTCCCTGCAGCCTTCCATGCAGCCTTCCCTGCAGGCTGAGGCTCTGGAGGTGGACTTGTGGCAGGAGGAGGAGGAGGATGGGCGAGGGTACATAAGTAGACATTTGCTCTCTGAACCCCCTGTGAATGGCCTCAAAAAAAAATCTTTTCACAGTTGAGGCATTGGCCCTCCTCCATCTTGTGCAAATTTGAGGCTAGATAGTAGCCATAGGATTCTCCAGCGTCGAGGGGGGCTTTCAGGGCGTTATTAGCCTCCTTAATGAGGACAAGTGCTGCCTCCTCCACGTTCCTCCCCTTCCTGGGCCTTTTGGTTGGAAGGCGGAGGGGAGGGACCTGGGATTGGGTGAGGCTGGGCCCCACCACCTCCTGGCTGACAGTTTCCCCGTCTCCTCCTGTGTTCCACATTCCAGAGCCTCGTCCTGGCTGAAGTCTTCTTGTGTATGAAAAAGGGGCATAGTTTTAGTTTTTGGTTCATCAATCACACACAATTTTCAGCTCATGACTGTTGCAAACTGAGTGTTAATAAATAGAAAAGACTATCATTCTGAGCCCAGCATTTTTCATTCTTGTCCCAATCATTTTTGGCCCCTACTGTCTATTGATATGTGAAACACTTTTTGGTAAATCATTCATTTCTTAGCAATAATAACATCTAGTTAACAACACTAATTTAAAAAAAAAATGTTTAAAAATAATATACCTGGCTCCAGCTGGGCTCCTCAATTTCTTCCTGGATGGAAGGCCCAGGTTGGTCCTCGAAAGCCTCAGCTGGGGTTGAGGGAAGGGTGGATGGAAGGGGGGCCGGAAGAGTCGAAAGTGATTCCCTGGCTTCCATCTGGTCTTCCAGAAACCGCATCTTGTTGTAGTACTACAGACTGGGTACATACACATCTTCTGCTGCTGCTCCTGACCTAATGGACTTATGGACCTTCTGAAGCTCCTTCCTATACGAGCTTCCCAAGTTACAAATTTTCCTCTCCACAAAGTCGATGTCTGCGTTGGGAACCTGCGTCTTCACAAATTCCAGCAGTTTCTCCAGCGATGCTTTCCTAGCTGGTTTATTTCTTTATAAGGGGTTTTTCACCTCCCACAAATTGTACATATCCCTGTATTTATCAATGAACTGGCCCATGAATTCCGGGTCTTTAAATTGTTTCGTTTTTGCTGCAAGATCAAAAAAACACTAATATCAGGCTAAACTCTCCTAATCTTATCCCAATAGAGGCCTCAATCTAAAATCAGTATAGGCCACTCATGTCCCAAGTTAAAATGTTACCTTCGTTATTACGTTTGTCACTTCCGTTCTTCCGCACACAGAACGTACGTATGACACACGCGTGTTAGCTTTATGTACACCGCGCATGTGTAAAACTACACACGCGTCGCCTGCCCCTGACGTTTTTTCTAGAGTATTTCCCGCCCCTTCTCTTTCGGTGCAGAGTGGGAGACGACATGGCGGAGACACAGCAGGTGTGTGATAATAGCAGTAACGAGGAGGAAAGCCCGGAGCAAGAAACGTCCCGATCCAGGAGGAGGAGATTTAAGGCCTCAAATATGGCCTTTGTCGAGATGGTGGAGATGGTCGACATATTGAAGAGGGCCGACTATGATAGAAAGTATGGACCGAACACCAACCCTAATCAGAGAAAGGCCAAGATCATGATTAAAGTTGTGAAGAGTCTGCACAGTTATTTTGGGGTACGCAGATCCAAGGAGCAACTGAGGAAACGCTAATCAGACCTGAAACTGAGGGAGCAGGATCAGTATAGAAGGATCAAGAAAATGCTTCTAAAAAGTAAGTAGTTGTCGTGTGTTACGATTATTATTATTACTTGCATGCTACTCCGTGTGCTTTTCTTTACTATTGGACAGTTTAAAATGGTGACTTTCATGTTCATGGGCTAAGTAATCGGGCGTAGTAAACATCGTTCGTTTGCCAACTAAATACAATGTTTTTGCCAGATACAGGGTTAACTACATTTGGTTATGATAATTTGTATTAAAAGAAGTTTAGGACATTGTTGTCTAGATGTGTTTGAAACTAGAAGGATTTGCAAACTTGATTCAGTGTAATGTAAGGAGAGGACACTCAGCAGCTGTTTACACATCTGGGCTCAGGAGCACTAGTGTGGGACACAAGAACAAACTTAGGGTGTCCCACTCAGGTGCTCCAGTGGATACTTGGGGTGTCTCCATGTGTGAAACTTGTCCAAAAAAGGGAAGTATCCCAGCTTGGTTAAGAGAATAAATCATGTCTTCAACTTGGAACTCTGCCCAAACAGGCAATTGTACCCCACTTCCAAGCAATGTTTCATATTACTATTTCTGGCCTCAAATATCTGTGTGCTAAGTATACCTTTTGTTTCATTCTCATAGTGGAGAAAAGACTCAGGACATCTGAGGACTCCAGGAACCACCCCACTACCTGAAGAAGGGGACCAGGAACACCAAAAGCTGAGGATGTGGAGGAAGGAGAGGTGGTGGAAATTGTCACCACAACAGGTGAGTGTCTGATACCACAGATTCAGGTAATAGACATATGCCAGCATATTTATAATACATGGTGTGTATTTTTTCTTTTAGGTGATGTGCATGTTGCTGAAGAACAAGCTCCTCATTTCACCAGTGACAGTGCCCAAAGGCTTATCCAGGACATTATGTATTGTAGTCAGGATTTAGACTTTATAAAGCAAAAAACACATGAAATTGAAGTCAAACTGAAGAACATGATTGATGTACTAGGAAGAATAAATACCCAAAAAATGACACCTTTTTTTTTTTGTTTTTAACATGTTTTTATGCATTTTAAAAGGCAAATTTTATAGATGCACACAGTGTGTCAATATGTGCTATCTGCCATCAGGGGATATCAATGTACGCGTTTTGTGGCTGCAACCCCTTCCTCGCAACTCAAGTAACTGAGAGGAAGTGGTTGCACCCCCAAAACACGTCCATTGATCCCCCATGATGGGAGATAGCAAATGTTGACATTAGGTATGGGATCTGGAGGAAAATCCCCAGTTTAACTCCCAATTTGTGTGCATCTTCAAAATTTGGCTTTTACAGGGGTGACATCACCCCATCTGATGAAGGCAATATCAACACATTTTGGACACTATAATGTCTGATATTGCCTTCAGTTTTTCAGTGTTGAACTTTGTATGTTCCTGAGTTGTGTATGTTATGTTTTGAAACATGCCTGTTTATGTACCCTAAAAAAAGATTCAAGGTAAAACTTTAAGAAACCCATATTTTTTTATTTTTTTTTATTTTTAAAACGCACATGTGCATATGCACGGAGTAAAAAGTTTTATACTCAACAATGTGTGGCTTCTTCTTTCAATGCTCAATACCAGTTTTTGTATTAAGTTGGTGTTTACAGTGACAATGTGTGTTATTTAATAATGGAAAAACCACTTGGCGCTACAAGTGTATAAGGAGAACCTAGGAGACAGAAAAAAGAAACACAAGCAGTAAATGAAAATAAAGATTTTATCTGATAAAATAGAAAATTTATTCAAAATTGGCTGGCAAAGCAATGGCCCCCCTACCCGTAAAATATTCTACATATTTTTCCAGCACTTCACGGGTGCTTTGGGGGGGCAAGCCAGGACAGCCCGCTTCCAGGGCCGTGAGTGTTTCATAAAGTCCAGCCTCAGGCCCAACTGAGGCAACATAACTAGGATTATTAATTTTTAGAAAAGTTGTGCAGTATGCAGCAAGCTAACACAATGTGATTTAGTTTGTACTCTGCCATATTTATGGCAGTTAAAAATAGATGGAACTGGCTGGCCATTATCCCAAACGCATTTTCCACGACTCTTCTGGCTCTGGCCAGCTGGTAATTAAAAACCCTCTTCTCCGGGGTGAGGATCCTCTGGGGGAATGCAATCATCATGTGATCACCCAGACCGAATGCCTCATCTGCGACAAACACAAATGGCAGTCCCTCAACGTTCTCTTCCGCAGGTGGCAATCCCAAGCCACATTTCTGGAGACGTTGATAGAACTCGGTCCGGGCAAAGACTCCACCACCCGACATCCGGCAATTCCTCCCCACGTCCACATACAGAAACTCATATATCGCTGACACCACCGCCATCAACACGATACTATGAAACCCCTTATAGTTATAATAGTATGACCCCGAATGGGGTGGTGGTACGATGTGGACGTGTTTTCCATCAATTGCCCCTCCACAGTTGGGAAAGTCCCAACGGTCGGCAAAGTGGGATGCCACAGTCTGCCATTCCTGTGGCGTTGAAGGAAACTGTGGAGTCAAACAAAAACATAAAAATTAGTCATTTTACACATAAACATTGCAAGCAGATTAGACACAAACATTCTTGGCCAACACCAGTATAACATTTTTTGAAGGAGTATTTAAACGCAAAAATCATGAGGTCCACTTATCAGATTCCTCCCCCCTTCTGATGGCCCACTGTAAAAATTTTAGGGGGGGGGAGATGTTTTGGACAGGTTACCCTCTCCACTTCATTGAGAGCTGAATGCATACTGTAAATAATGTGTGTTACTTTGGCCAGCCCCTCCTTACTTACACTATTGGCAGCCCACTGGACAGATAAGAAGTGTCATAATACAAAAATATGAATACACACTGTACAAACTGAAGCACATTTTTACATTCTGCAATTAACTAGCAAGATAATAGAGGAACAAAACTTTAAACAGTACCATTTGAAAGTATTCAGGCAGGCCCTTGCACTACATGCTTTGGGGAATTCATCCATAAATATGACCACAAAAGAGGTGGGTATAGTGTCTATGGGTTTGGCAAAGTCAGCAGATAGAGGATTGTTATCGGTTGACTTAGCGGTTGGGGGGAGGGAGGGTTCCAAATGAGTTTGGGACCCCAAAAAAAGCCTCTGGCACTCTGCCTGAATTTCTTTAAGGACACAAATAACATTTGTACACATTTGTATAGGGAGTGTTTAGGGTAAAGCACTACTATTGAGCTGACAAAAAACATTGTTAAGTGACTAGGCTAGGTGGATATGGGCCCAGGATAGCATGCTGGGGAGGTTATAGAAGGCAAATATGCATGAAGGACAAAAAAGGAAGTTTAAAAACTGCCAGCATGCATGAGCACAAAGGGGACATTCCCAGCATATTACAATCATGGTAATTAGGGAATGATGAAAGAAATACAATACATTAGCAAACATTAAATACATAGAATGTGATGTTAAAGGAGAAAACTTACCCTAATATAGTCCTTCTGCAGGACCTGAAGATAGCAGAACAGGTCTCTGGAATAATAATCCCCAGAGCCTGAGGGGAGATGCCTGTCGAGAACTTGAGGTCCTGCAGACTCCCAGTCGCCAAGTACCACAATGTGGCAACTAGCCTTTGTTCAGGAGTGATGGCTTGCCGCATGCAGGTATCCTGCCTGCTAATATAAGGGGACAGCAAAGCCAACAAATGGTGAAAAATGGGGTCCGTCATGCGGAGATAATTCCTGAAATCATCAGGGTTATTCTCCTGGTTCTCCCACAAAAAAAAGGCATGTGAGAGAATTGGTCACGCTGGAGCAACCAATTCTTGGTCCATGAACTCCTCCCCACCCTGTTAATGGACTGGGCTTGGGTCACAGTAAGAACCCCAACACCAAGTCCCCGCACAGCACAAACTCCACGACGAGGACGTACCCGCAACATGGCTTCAAAACGGTCGGCTGGTCAGAACGAACTAAACAGAAAGCACTGAAAAACAGCAAGGCCTGAAAGAACGAGCTGAAAATCAGAAATGAGCGGACAAGAACGCACTGAAGATCAAATACAGTACTATAAATAGCACGCACTGACAAACAAATGCAAACTGACTACACGCACTGAAGAACAGATACAAACCCACAAGCACAAACTGAAGAGAAGCAACGATCGGAAAAGCACAAGTCTGAAAAGCGCGAATCATCTCTCACCAAACTTCTACTAACACGAGATAAACACGAGATTAGCAGAAGGAGCCCAAAGTATGGTGCACTTGGTATTGAACCTCCCTTTTCTAGTCCCGTCGTACCTGTTGTACGTCACCGCGTTCTTGGAGGTCGGAATTTGGTGTGACCGTGTGTATGCAAGACAAGCTTGTGCGGAATCCCGTCGGAAAAACATCCAAGCCTTTTCCGACGAAAATTCCGATCGTGTGTATGCAGCATTAGAGAGTCAGAGTGTGTCAGAAGTAAAAAAGGGCAGAGGTTCACCAAACTGTAAAAAGCTGCATCTAAAAATGTTATCACAATTTCAGAATAATGTTGTAAAATAATTATAATGTAAAATTGCAAAAATGTTAAATATATCATTTACAGTACAAAATATCATCAAAAGATTCAGAGAATCGGGAGAATTCTCTGTGCGCAAGAGACAAGGCTGAAAAGCAATATTGGATGCCCGTGACCTTCAGGCCCTCAGACAACACTGGCATGATTTTGTGACAGACCTCACTGCATAGGCTCAGAAATAATTTAACCACTTACGAACCGCCGCACGCCAATATACATCCTAAGTTTGAAGAGGAATATTGTTGTTATGGCAGCAGCTAGCTACCATAACCCCAGTATCCTCTTCTTCGGCCAGCGGTCTGCTTTCTGATAAGAGTGGTGTCTGTGGTGGATTCGCCGAAAGATCACTTTTATCGGCGGCTGGTGAGGAGCTCCCGCCGCTCTCCAGTGCCCTCCGCCGCTTACCGGAGCCATCGGCAGCGGCGGAGGCGATCCGATGTTACCTCTTGCTGGGTATGGAGACGAGTGAGGGAAAGATGGCCCCCACCCATCTCCATAACATTGCAGGACAGAAGCGACGTCAAAACGTCACTTCCGCCCATACATTTTTTTTTTTTTTGCATTTTAGTGTAAATATGAGATCTGAGGTCCTTAAGTGGTTAAAAAAATCACTGTCTGTGAACACATGCTTGCATGTTTACCATGCCATTCAAAAATGTAAGTTAAAGCTTGCATGATCCAAAAACACTGTTGTCTTCTCTGGGCCAAAGCTCATTTGAAATGGTTTGTTGCAAAATGGAAAACTGTTCTGTGGTCAGACGAACTGAAATTTTACATTCTTTTTTGGCAACCATGAGCACTGCGTCCTCCAGACTTAAAGGAGTTGTAAAGGCAGAAGGTTTTCTTTATCTTAATGCATTTATGCATTAAGATAAAAAACCTTTTGTGTCTAGCAGCCTCCCCAGCACCCCCCGATTACCTACCTAAGCTCCTTCTCTCTCCAGCAATGTCCACGATCCCCTCAGCCATCCAGTACACTAATCCTGATTGGCTGAGACAGAGCAGCGGTGCTTTTGACTCCCGTGGCTGTCAATCAAAGTCAGTCAGCCAATCAGGGTAAAGAGGGAGCGGGGCCAGGTCTGAATGGATACACGGAGCTGCTTGGGTAACCACTGTAGCAAGCTGCTTGCTGAGGGGCACTAAAAGGAGGGAGGGGCAAGGAGCAGCAAAGAGGGATCTGAGAAGAGGAGGATCCAGGCTGCTCTGTGCAAAACCAACTGCACAAAGGAGGTAAGTATAACATGTTTGTTAATAAAAAAACAAAAAAAAACAATGAGCCTTTACAATCAGTTTAAGAAGTGAGGGACCTTCCAGCTTGTTATCAGTGCTCAGTTCAAAAGCCTGCATCTCTGATAGTATGGGGGTTCACTGGTGTCAATAGAATGGGCAGCTTGCATATGCTCCCATCCAGATGACGTCTTCTTCAGGGAAGGCCCTGCATATTTCAGAAAGACAATGCTAAACCGCATACTGCTTCTATGACAACAGCATGGGTTTGAAGTAGAAGAGTCCGGCTGCTTAACTGGCCTACCTGCAGTCCAGACCTTTCACCAATTAAAAATATTTGGTGCATCTTGAAACAAAAAATACAACAAAGACCCAAGGCTGTTGAGCAGTTAGTATATTATATCAGGCAAAAATGGAACAACATTCCTCCCCCAAAACTCCAGCAACTGGTCTCTGTTCCCAGACATTTACAGATTATTGTTAAAAGAAGAGAGGATACTACACTGTGGTAAACATGGCCCTATACTAACTTTTTTGAGACGTGTTGCTGCCATTAATTACAAAATTACCTTATTTTTTCTTAAAGTGGTAGATTTTCTCAGTTTAAACATTTGATATGGTTTCTATTCTCTATTCTGAATAAAATATGGGTTTATCAGATTTGCAAATATACAGCATTCTGTTTTTATGTAGGTTTTTCATGGCATCCCAACGTTTTTGGAATTGGGGTTGTATAACAGTAACTGACTGAACTATATCCTTCATGGCAAAATCACCAGGTATTTTAATAAAAGATTATTAAAAAAATATTAACTACTTTTTAAATTATTTGTTAAAGCTTTATATTCGATTTTAGTTGTTGGGTTTACATACCGTATATACTCGAGTATAAGTCGACCCGAGTATAAGTCGAGGCCCCTAATTTACCACAAAAAACTGGGAAATTGACCCGAGTATAAGACGAGGGTGAGAAATGCAGCAGCTACTGTAAGTGGAAAAAGAGGGTCAACAATGCCCATCTGCAGCTGCATGCCTCCCTGTGTCCTGTGCAGCCTACCTGTATCCTGTGCATGTGTCCTGTGTCCTGTACATGTGCATGTGTCCTGTGTCCTGTACATGTGCACGTGTCCTGTGTCCTGTACATGTGTATGTGTCCTGTGCAGGTGTCCTGTACATGTGTCCTGTACATGTGTATGTGTCCTGTACATGTGTCCTGTACATGTGTATGTGTCCCTGTGTCCTGTGTCCTGTACATGTGCATGTGTCCTGTGTCCTGTACATGTGTATGTGTCCTGTGTGCATGTGTCCTGTGTCCTGTGTCCCTGTGCAGCCTACCTGTGTCCTGTGCAACCTCCCTGTGGCGATCTCCATCCTCCGATCAGCGTGTAATAATACACTTTGGCGCCATTCCACTGTTCAAAAGTCGTGCCTCCTCCTCGTCTGTGATAGGCAGAACACTCAGCAGTCAGCGGTCAGCCTATCACGGACATTCTCTCATTCTCATACCACGGACGAGGATGAGAAAATGTCCGTGATAGGCTGTACACTGACTGCTGGGAAATGGAGTGTTCAGCCTATCACAGAAGAGCAGGAGGCGCGGCTTTTGAAAGCTGGAATAGCCTCCGAACGGTATTATCACACTCGAGTATAAGTCGAGGGGGGCACTTTCAGCCCAAAAAAAAGGGCTGAAATTTTTTTTTTAACATGTACCATTTCGGTAGCAAGTAGGTAAAGAATTTATGAGTTGGGTAGGTTTTTATTGTATAGTAGAGATTGTAGTGGGTGTGGCGCTGCTTGTGACAGGTGTATTTATACAAACTCTAGTGTGTGTCTTAAACAATAATCAAACCTGTTGTGTGGCCAATAGGGGTATGACACCTTAAAGGGTAGATCCAGTCAAAAATGAAAATTTTCCTATTAACAGTATGTTAAATATCTTTATCTTTGATATTAATAATTTTCTGGCTAGCTGATTGTCTGGCTTAGAAAGTCTTATCTAAACTAGACAATCAGCTTCTTCCTGTTCTTCACCGACAATGCTATCTCCCTTTATCTGAATTTGCGAAGCTGTCTTTCACTTCCTGAAAAGGGAACCACCCTTCTAAATTTCCCATAGGTTTTTATTGTGCGTGTAGCGCTCTCTACCTTAGGTAGGTAGGTGCTAGGTGTAGGTTTTGTGTAAGCTGCGTGCGCAGGCAAATTTAGGCAGGCCTATGCTGTGAACTGGGCCTGTTTGTTTTGATCTGGGGGCAGGGGAGCGGTTTAGTATAGCAGTAGGTGACTGACATGTGCTTTAGCTCCTACATATACCCATGGTCATCTTGCTGGGGGAGGAGTTGTCGGCTGGGTGAACTGGATGATGGAGTGTTAGACTGTCATGTCTGAGAGAACCCCCTTTCTGGGGGGGGGGGGGGTACCTGGGGGGGGGTGTACCTCAGGCGGGGAACTCGGGAGCCTCTCCTTACACAGTTATGGAGAGGTGTCCTGGAACAGGAGCTGGAGGAGACAGTTGGTCAGCACGTCCGGAGTAAAGTCATTCAGGAAGGATCCAGGGCAGGTGTCGGTGAGTGCAAAGCACAGTGGAAAGCTCTGGAAGAGACATGCCAGGGGAGCTGGATGTAGAGTCAGAGGGAGAGACTGTGGGAGTTTTGTGTCAAGTCGCTGCAGCCAGGAGGGTGGGCAGGATTTGCAATCAGACTTGCTGGGATCAGTAGTCCATCTACATTTATTCTTCTCTATCAAATCGGTTGCTACCACAAGGGGGTACTGCAGACCCTGGCCTACAAAGGGCTATCAAGTAAAGACACTGGAACTTATTCAGAGTGAGGCCTATTCATGTGCTGATGGTGTGACAGGAGTACTAAAGTTGGACAGTGAAGTAAGAGCTCCTGAGTAGTGTGCTGGAGGAAGTGTTCTGAGGTAAAGGACTGTCAAGTTTAGATGTCAACTATCTTGTTTTGCTGAGAAGTGTAATGCAGTTACTTTCTGCCAAACAATATTCATCCTATGGGCATCCCATGTCCCTTTTCCCCAACCAAGTTCAATCCCCTAATAAAAACAACAAGAACAAGCAAGAGACTGTTCATTGACTGAGAAGTGTGTCCAATGGATGTCTGGCAGCAGGGTGAAATGTGTGGATACTGTAACACGTAGCAACCCCGCGGGGCCATCGCTAATATTCTGCAGAATATTCATATAAAACAAATGTATTTTTTACAACTCACTTTGCCATGGGTTTCATCTATCTCCCTTATATCTGCAAGCTCCTTTCCTTTTTCCCTAAAGGTATCTAAGGCTCCATTCATGACTTAAAATTCATGCCACTTTCCAGTGCCACTTTCCATTGTGACTTTGTTGCGTCTTTGATGTTACTTTGATGCGACTTTGGATGGGTGCAGCTTGGATGCGGCTTATGGTTAAGGAGCAGACAGCTGCAGTGTCGTTAACAACCATTGACTCATGGGATTCCACACATTAAACATTAAAAAAAAAACTTAGTGGGGTTCCCTCAATCTATATGTGAAAAGTGTGGTGTGCATTTGTATTCAGCCCCCCTGAGTCAATACTTTGTAGAACCACCTTTCTCTGCAATTACAGCTGCAAGTCTTTTTGGGGATGTCTCTATCAGCTTTGCACATCTAGAGAATGACATTTTTGCCCAATTTTTCTCTGCAAAATAGCTCAAGCTCTGTCAGATTGTATTGAGAGCTTCTGAACAGCAATTTTCAAGTCTTGCCACAGATTCTCAATTGGATTTAGGTCTAGACTTTGACGGGGCCATTCTAACACATGAATATGCTTTGATCTAAACCATTCCATTGTAGATGTGGTTGTATGTTTAGGGTTGTTTTTCCTTCTGGAAGGTGAACCTCCGCCCCAGTCTTTTGCAGACTCTAATGCCGCGTACACACGATTGGACTTTCCGGCAGAAAAGGTCAGACGGAATCATTCCGTCGGACATTCTGATCGTGTGTGGGCTTCATCGGACTTTTTCTTTGTAAAATTCTGACGAACCTAGAAATAGAACATGTTTCAAATCTTTCCAACGGAATCAGTTCCTATCGGGAAAACCGCTCGTCTGTATGCTATTCTGACGGACCAAAAACGACGCAAGGGCAGCTATTGGCTACTGGCTATTGAACTTCCTTTTTCTAGTCCCATCGTACGTCATCGCGTTCTAAATGATCGGACTTTGGTGTGATCTTGTGTAGGCAAGTCCGCTTCAGCGGAACTCCGTCGGAACTCCATCGGAAAGCCTGTCGGAGTCTATTCTGACAGAAAGTCCGGTCGTGTGTATGCGGCATAACAGGTTTTCTTCTAATATTGCCCTGTATTTGGCTCCATCCATCTTCCCATCAACTCTGACCAGCTTCCCTGTCCCTGCTGAAGAAAAGCATGCCCACAACATGATGCTGCCCCCACCATGTGTCACGGTGGGGATGGTGTGTTCAGGGTGATTTTATATGTTAATTTTCTGCCACACATAGCGTTTTGCCTTTAGGTCAAAAAGTTCAATTTTTTTCTCATCTGACCAGAGCACCTTCTTCCACGTGTTTGCTGTGTCCCCCACATGGCTTCTTGCAAACTGCAAATGGGACTTCTTATGGCTTTCTTTCAACAATGGCTTTCTTCTTGTCACTCTTCCATAAAGGCCAGATTTGTGGAGTGCACGACTAATAGTTGTCCTGTGGACAGATTCTCCCACCTGAGCTGTGGATCTCTGCAGATCCTCCAGAGTTACCATGAGCCTCTTGGCTGCTTCTCTGATTAATGCTCTCCTTGACCGGCCTGTCAGTTTAGGTGGACGTCCATGTCTTGGTAGGTTTGCAGTTGTGCCATACTCTTTCCATTTTCAGATGATGGATTGAACAGTGCTCTATGAGATGTTCAAAGCTTGGGATATTTTTTTTATAACCTAACCCTGCTTTAAACTTCTCCACAACTTTATCCCTGACCTGTCTGGTGTGTTCCTTGGCCTTCATGATGCTGTTTGTTCACTAAGGTTCTCTAACAAACCTCTGAGGGCTTCACAGAACAGCTGAACTTATACTGAGATTAAATTACACACAAGTGAACTCTATTTACTAATTAGGTGACTTCTGAAGGCAATTGGTTCCACTAGATTTTAGTTAGGGGTATCAGAATTTGAATACAAATGCGCGCCACACTTTTCAGATATTTATTTGCAAAAAATTTTGAAAACCATTTTCCTTCCACTTCAAAATTATATGCCACTTTGTGTTGGTCTATCACATAAAATCCCAATAAAATGCATGAACATTTTTGGTTGTAACATGCCAAAATGTGGAAAATTTCAAGGGGTGTTTTCAAGGCACTATATGGTGGTGGATGCAGCGGGCAAAACTGGAGATCCCGGCAATGTAAGTACATCTGTTATATAAACTGTGTTTTGTGTATGAGACTGCACAATCTGTGTGTGCAGGTGAGGGAACCTGCAATAGGAAAGAAACTAGCCTTAAAGACACAGTGCTCCAATTTGTTTCTGAACTGTGCAAAACCGCCCTGGACTGACTAAGGATGAGGCATACAAAGAGAAAGGACACTACTCTAAGGCATGAGAATCCCCCAGTGTCAGCTGTGGAGTGGTGTCAATGCCTGCTGGCAGCAGTGACCCCAGTTAAAGGGGAAGTGCACATACCTCCCAACATTTTGAGATGGGAATGAGGGACACCTACTAGCAAATGTATGTAGGCATAGGACACGCCCCCTGCTACACCCCTTTAAAGGAGAAATAACCCCCCAAAAAAGGTTAATTAACCACTTCCCGCCCGCCCTATAGCGGATTGACGTCCGGGAAGTGGTTCTGTTATCCTGACTGGACGTCATATGACGTCCAGCAGGATAACATGCCGCAGCGCGCCCCCCGGGGGCGCGCATCGCGGCAATCGGTGGGTCAGTCTGACACACCGCTACACTGATCTTGGTAAAAAGCCTCCGGCGGAGGCTCTTTACCACGTGATCAGCCGTGTCCAATCACGGCTGATCACGCTGTCAATAGGAAGAGCCGTTGATCGGCTCTTCCTCACTCGCGTCTGACAGACGCAAGTAGAGGAGAGCCGATTGGCGGCTCTCCTGGCAGGGGGGGTCTGCGCTGATTGTTTATCAGCGCAGCCCCCCCTCAGATCACCCCACTGGACTACCAGGGATGCCACTAGGACCACCAGGGAAGGGGCAACGTGGATGGCCAGGTATGTACCCCATGGCCATCCACATGTGCCCAATCTGTGCCTATCAGTGCCCACAAATGGGCACTGATTGGCACTATTATGTCAATGATCTGCCCAGCAATGCCCAGATCTGCCCAGCAATGCTTTATCAGTGCCACCTGTCATTGCCCATCTGTGCCACCTGTCATTGCCCATCGGTGCCACCTGTCAGTGCCCATCTGTGCCCATCTGTGCCCATCAGTGCCCACCTATCAGTGCCCATCAGTGCCACACATCAGTGCCACACATAAGTACCCATCAGTGCCACCCATATATACCAATCAATGCCACCTACGAGTGCCCATCAGTGCCGCCTATGTGTGCCCATTGGTGCCACCTATGAGTGCCCATCAGTGCCGCATACCAGTGCCACCTATCAGTGCCCATCAGTGCCACCTATCAGTGCCCATCAGTGCCGCCCATCAGTGCCCATCATCAGTGCCCGTTAGTGCCACCTCATCAGTGCCACCTCATTGGTGCCACCTCATCTGTGCCCATCAGTGCCGCCGTATCAGTGCCCATCAGTGCAGCCGTATCAGTGCCCATTATTGAAGGAGAAAGCGTACTTATTTACAAAAAAATTTAACAGAAACAAAGAAAAACTTGTTTTTTTTCGAAATTTTCGGTCTTTTTTTATTTGTTGCGCAAAAAATAAAAACCGCAGAGGTGATCAAATACCACCAAAAGAAAGCTCTATTTGTGGGAACAAAATTATAAAAAATTTGTTTGGGTACAGTGTAGCATGTTCGCGCAATTGTCATTCAAATTGCAACAGCGCTGAAAGGTGAAAATTGGGCTGGGCGGGAAGGTGTCTAAGTGCCTGGTATTGAAGTGGTTAAATCCGCAAGTGTTTTTTTTACCACTACTATTCCTTTATATTGGCTTTTAAAATGTAGAAATGCAGCAATTTAGAAATTGGATGAAAGGTTTAGCACTGAGAAACACTTTTTGAAAGATAAAAAGTGCATTTTATATGCACGTATATTTAGAGTACCAAAATGATGGACAAATGAGGAGGAATGAGGGACAGAGGAACATTGCTCCAAATCAGGGACAGTCCCTCAAAATCAGGGTCAGTTGGGAGGTATGGAAGTGCATGCTATTGCTCCTGGCAACACTGGTACATGTTCGCCAGCTGTTGATGTGCAGAGTCCTCCGCTTGGAAAAGGATGCAGTATGGGAAGTTCGTTCAAGGCTCTGAGGTAAGAGCACTGTTTGCGGTGCAGTGAGTGGGGGCACACTGTCTCCAAGTTCCCTTTATTTCAGCTTCCAGTACAAGGTGGCACAGCAAGACAAAGATCTGTGTGTGCATTTGGGAAGGAGTGAGCAACAGACTGCCCAGAGGTTTGAGAGGAGTACAGTTGTCCATAGCAACGCCTGTGATGTCAGAATGGCGGACCGCATGAGAATGGGTTTGCATTCAGAGGATTGTAGCAAGTGGAAAATAACAATGCTTCAAGGACTGAGAAATCATCATGTTTGGGAGAGCCAGCAAAGTGCAGCTGGGAGAGTGCTATCTCCCTTAGCAGTGGGACGACCAGAAGGAGGAGCTATAGGGGTGAGGAGGCTCACCATCCCCATAGAGATGCTAGTGGGTTTCTGCATGTTGGGAGGTGCTAGGAGAGAAACTCTTAATAAAAAAGTTGGCAACATTTTTTCCTGTCCCAGGTTTTGGAATACAGCGGGAGATGCTACTGGACAAGAGTCTTTATCCGCAAGCCCAGTTTCTAGTTTAAAAGTGTTTGCTGTTACCCCTGGCAACAGTGAGGAACCTGTTGCACTTGAAGGGGGTGCTAAACAGGAGATGCCTGCTTTAACTTCATCCTATGGCCACCTGGGGGAGTTGGAAAGGAAAAGTGCAGCAGAAGAAAGTCAACATACTCAAATGAAGATGGCAGCACCTGTTATGTTGTTTGGTAAGACGGTTGCTGGTAAAGTCATGAGAAAGACTGACTGTGTGCCTACTCATACTGCAGTGGAAGTGACCCCCAAATAGGACATTCACCATCTCTGTGGAAAAGAACTTGCCTCACTGCAGTGCTCTGTCCGGTGGGGAGACAGTGTTAAAATTGAATGTCAGACTTACTAAGGAGTATGACAATACTGATATTGAGTTGACTGACGCTGGTGGTAAAATTGCTAATGGGCTAGTGCAATTGGCTAGAGATAAAAATGTTGCTATGAGTATGTTTGAGGATGTGCTATCTCCCCTAGCAACAGTATATAAGGCCACAGAGGTGGCTCATTCCCCACTGTACCCAAACAAAATTTGCATCTTTTTTTTCCCCACAAATAGAGCTTTCTTTTGGTGGTATTTGATCGCCTCTGCGGTTTTTATTTTTTGCGCTATAAACAAAAAAAGAGCGACAATTTTGAAAAATAAAAACAATATTTTTTACTTTTTGCTATAATAAATATCCCCCAATTTTTTTTTTTTTTAATTCTTTATCAGTTTAGGCCAATATATATTCTTCTACATATTTTTGGTAAAAAAAAAATCGCAATAAGCATATATTGACTGGTTTTGCACAAAAGTTACAGCGTCTGCAAATTATGTGAAAGATTTTTGGCATTTTTATTATTTTTTTTTTTTTACTAGTAATGGCGGTGATCTGCAATTTTTAGCGGTACTGCGACATTGCGAAGGACAGATCGGAGACTTTTGACACATTTTTGGAACCATTGGCATTTATACAGCGAATAGTGCTATAAAAATGCACTGATTACTGTGTAAATGTCACTGGCAGGGAAGGAGTTAGCACTAGGGAGCGATCAAGGGGTTAAGTGTGTGTTCCCTCAATTTGTCCAAACTGTATGGGGATGTGAGTGACTTGGAGAGGAGACATATCGTTTTTCCTACTTAGTAGGAACAACCGATATGGCTCCTTTCCTCTGATAGCACAGGGATTTGTGTGTGGCCCGGCGGCCACGCGCATCGGGTCCCCCGCCGTGCAGCGGGCACTTGCGGGCCGAAAAAGGGTAGGGCGTACCCAGGAGAGCCATTCTGCTTCAGTATATCTGCGTGACATGTTTGGGAACCGGTTAATGGGTCTGATGCAGAGCCAGTTAGTCCCTCTGTGTCTCCTCCGGCAGTTGGAGTAGTACTGCGTAGTACCTCTAATGAGAGCACAGAGAAAATAGACTGGGACAGATGAGCAACAAGCCTGTTGGCTTTATTGAAAAGGCCTTGGTTTCTAACAGTGGAACGGACACAATTTCTGCTGTGCTGAATGGAGGGACTGCAGCGCACGGGTTGCAGGAAAGAAATTTGCACAATTTCCCCATCAACACGGACAGTGTGGACAAGGGTATCCCTCCTGCCGAGCAATTGTTTTCTCCTGGTGGGAGAAGCAGCCGCAAGCAATAATCGCAAGCAAATCCGAGAGGGCTGGATTTATCTAAGTTGACCGATCGATCAACTTGGTACATTTAGCCTGCCCACACACAGTTTGAATCTCGACCGATTCCTGCTGAACCGGCCAAGAGTTAAACCGTTTATGGCTGGCCTTATTAGTCAGGTGTGTGCTGGTCTATTAGTGTGAACCAACCATGGTTCTGGGCTCCACCCCAGCAGTCAGGAGGTCTGGCCCAGGAGTCAGGAGAGCTCCACCAAGGAGAAAGGTGGGAGCCAGAGCAGCAAAGGGGCTGTCCAAATGTTGGTGGGTGAGTAGTCTGTAGAAGTGGCCTGGAGTGTAACAAACAGTGGCCTGAAGTGTAAGGCCAGAGCAGCAGTGCTGCAAGTGCAAGCCAGAAGGGTTGAATTTTTGTTTTTGGATGGAAGACAAATGCTGAATATCCCTGCATGGGAAACTCCCATTGTGGTTTTTTCTGAAACTTCTTTTAATAAAATTGGGCAAGTAAAAGCCCTTAAAGTGGAGTTCCACCCAAAAGTGGAACTTCCACTGTAAGGCCTCCTCCCTGGTTCCTGTTTGTGAAACTGAGCTTCTGGGGAGGAGGGGGGGAGCAGGTACCCAATTTTAACAGGTACCTGCTCCCACTTCCATTCTGGTCGCCTTAGGCAATCGAAAATGGAAGTTCTCCTTCCCGAACTCTTCTGGGACACATGACAGGTCCTAGAAGACTTTGGTACCAGTCACAGAGCACAACACTGCATGCGCAGTGGGCACCCGGCTCTGAAGCCGCAAGCTGTCACAGCCGGGTGCCCATAGTATACTGCTGGATCATGGGACAGGTGAGTGGCTGTTTATTAAAAGTCAGCAGCTACACTTTTTTTGTAGCTGCTGACTTTTAATAAACAAAAAAAATTACTGGAACTTCGCTTTTAAAAGAGTCCTTTTCTTAGACATGTGCACTAACAAAAAATGTGTTATTTTTGTTTTCTTTTTATTCTTTTTCTTGCTTTTTTCGGAAATTCGAAAATTCGGAAAAACGAAAATTTGGTTGTTCAAATTTCCGAATTTTTGAATATTCGAATTTTCGTATTTCCGAATTTTCAGTAATTAAAAAATGGAAAAATCTGAAAAAAAGAAAGAAAAATCAGTAAAGTTCGAAATAATAACTAACTATTAAATTATAGGTATTGGAATTTCCTTTCAAATTTGGCTGTTCGGCATTCGTTATTTCAGATAATTCGTAACTTCAGATAAATTCGTACTCGTTACGGTCACTAACAGCCAAATTTGAAAGGAAATTCCAATACCTATAATTTTATATATATTATTAGTTAGTTATTATTTCAGATTTTCATTCTTTTGAATTTTCAGATTTTCATTCTTATTTTTAAATTTTCAAATTTTCAAATTTTAGAATTTTGAAATTTATGAAATTTCGAATTTCCAAATTTCGAAATTCCAAAATTTCTAATTTTCGGAAATTCGAAATTCGGAAATTTGTAAATTCAGGAATTCGTAATTTCGGAAATTCGAAATTCGGAAATTTGTAAATTCAGGAATTTGAAATTTCGGAAATTCGAAAATTCAAAATTCGAAAATTCGAATTTTGGAAATTTGGAAATTCAAAATTCAGAAATTCGTAATTTCGAAAATTTTGGAAATTTTGAAATTAACGAATTTGTCAAAAGTCGTTAAAAAACGAATTCGGAACGAAACTAATTGCACATGTCTACCTTTTTTGAAGCTCTTCTGTTGATGCTAGCTCTCACTCAATCAATATATATTGATTCATAGATTGTCTAAGAATTTGATAGTCATATAAGTATGCAGGTTTGCAGATATTTATGCACCAATCAACTATGACAGTGTTTAATGAATGCATGAAGGAATCTTATTTCAGCTGTATGATTGTATAATTGTGTGCAGCATGGCATCTACAGACCTTGTTGAGGTTTACAAGCTGCATTTTTTTTTATAATTGGCATAGCCTGTCATCTAATCCAGAAGGACATGTGATTATGATGATTACTATAACTGCCCAAATGAGAAGTACTTATTAATTAAATAAAATATAAAATATTTTCCCAGAGGCAAGTTCATGGCTGGAGATTTGCCACACAGAATTGAGAATGTTGATAGATGGAATTATCTGTTCATTTTTTGGAAAGCTTGCCTGCCTTACCAACTTTTTAAGCAACTACTGCTAGCCTTAAACTAATCATGTCTATCTATACACCCAGTTGCCATCTGACCTATATCTTCTTCAATAACCTGCAGTCAATGATGAAAGCAGTCATTTGTGTAACCCTCATGGTCATGTAATCTTCTGTTTGAAGTAAACCTGTACTGACTGGTGCTAGTAGAGGTAAAAATTAAACACATGTAGCCAATGGCAATACAAACCAGGGAAATACTGTTATGCCACTTACACACGACCGGTTTTTCCGTCTGAATAAACTCTGAAGGTTTTTCCGATGGAGTTCCGACGGAGTTCCACTGAAACTGTCTTGCCTATACACGATCACACCAAAGTCCAACCATCTAGAACGCGGTGACGTACAACATGTATGACAGGAGTAGAAAAGGAAGTTCAATAGTGAGTAGCCAATAGCTGACATCTCGTACTTCAGAGCATGCGTCGTTCTTGGTCCGTCAGAACAGCATACAGACGAGCGGTTTTCCCGATAGGGATTGATTCCGTCAGAAAGATTTAAAACATGTTTTCTAGGTCCGTCAGAATTTTTTAAAAAAAGTCAGATGAGGCCCTCACGGGATCATAATGTCCGATGAAAAGATTCTGTCTGACTTTTCCTGCCGGAAAGTCCGACCGTGTGTATGCAGCATTAGAAGGCCCTTGGTTCAGAAGGAACTCAGTCTGGTCCCTGTACATTTTACTGCCCTGAAGTGGACTTACATTTGGGCATCTGAACTGAGATGAGTTGTCAGAAGATCATCCTTGGATCCTGCTGAAGGCATCCATGTAGCTGTGCTTCCCCTCAAATCCATCAAGCTTGGTTATGTAATATGAAATGTCACATGACCAAGTGCAAGACATGAATGGGTAGGCATTAATGCTGGTGCTCAGCAGCTTCTAATTTCAGCTTTACCATGGAGGATCTTTGAAGGAGGATGAAGTTGAGGTGCTGGAAAAAGATCCCTAATATATAATGAAAAGAGTAATTATAAAGCTAAATACCTTGTTTTCATCAGTTCTCCACAAAACAGGGACCCCTGTCAAGAAACAGATCACTCGATTTGAGAAGTTCATATGCATTTCAATCACAAAGGGTGCCAAACATAAATTCCTGGAGTCCCAAGTGATAGTTTTTTGATTGTACAAATGACAGCAGTAAAAAAAAAAAAAAACACACCAGGCAGCCAACCCGTTTTGGGGACTCAACACTCTCCCTTCATCGGGGCTGTAAAATAAACTGGATATCAGTTGGACCCAGAGCAAAGCTCCTGCAAAAATCGAATTTGGACCAGGAGGATAAACTTTAAAAAAGGTGCCTGTGTCAGTGGCAGAGCAGCATGCTGCCAGCTGTGTCCTTTTAGGGTGATTTAAACATACACAGCTGTCAGCATGCTCCTCTGCCACTAACAAAGGCACCTTTTTAAAGATTATCCTCCTTGTTTGGCTTGAATTTTTGCAGGAGCTTTGCTTTGGGTCCAACTGATATGTGTTAAAACCCTGATGAAAGTGTTGAACCTCAAAACGTGTTGGCTGCCAGGTGTTTTTATCCTCTTATCATTTGAAGAATAAATAAAATGCCACTTTTACGAAAGTGCAAACTTTTGTTTGGTGCCCTCTTTGGTTAAAATGCATATAGTACTTAAAATCATGGAGTGCTCTGCCTGTTCTCCGTAGGGTAGTTAACTATTCGGGCAGTAATTGGGGGGGGGGGAGCATCAATAGGGATCCCCACCAAGCTAGGGTGCAGTAAAGGGGATCTTGTAGCTAGCCTAGTCTTGTAGTGAGTAGCGCAATAGACAGACACCTTCCTATAGGCCCCATGCTGTTTAACCACTTGCCGCCCGCCGGCTGTCATATGACGGCCAGGCGGCACAGCTCTCGTTCTGGGAGGGCGTCATATGACGCCCTCGCCTTCCCAAACCCACCAGGGGACACGCGCGCCGCCGGCGGCAAACGCGCGTGCCCACCGTGTCACTGGGCACCTGATGCGCGTGCCCGGCATCCGCAATGTCCGCTGGGCACACACGATTGCCTGGTAATACGGTAGGACCGTGGATCTGTGTATGTAAACACACAGATCCACGTCCTGTCAGAGGAGAGGAGACCGATGTGTGTTCTCAGTATAGAGCAACACCGATCGGTCTCCTCCCCTTGTGAGTCCCCTCCCCCTTCAGTTAGAAACACTCCCTAGGAACATAATTAACCCCTCGATCACCCCCTAGTGTTAAATCTTTCCCTGCCAGTGACATTTATACAGTAATCAATGCATTTTTATAGCACGGATCGCTTTATAAATGTGAATGGTCCCAAAAATGTGTCAAAAGTGTCCGATATGTCCGCCACAATATCGAAGTCATGATAAAAATCGCAGATCGCCGCCATTACTAGTAAAAAAATAAAAAATAATAAAAATGCTATAAATCTATCCCCTATTTTGTAGACGCTATAACTTTTGCGCAAACCAATCAATATACGCTTATTGCGATTTTTTTTTTTACCAAAAATATGTGGAAGAATATGTATCAGCCTAAACTGAGGAAAAAAATTGTTTTAAAAAAAAAAATTGGATATTTATTATAGCAAAAATTACAAAATATTGTGTTTTTTTTTCAAACTTGTCACTCTTCTTTTGTTTATAGCACAAAAAATAAAAACCGCAGAGGTGATCAAATACCACCAAAAGAAAGCTCTATTTGTGGGGAAAAAAAATTATACAAATTTCATTTGGGTACAGTGTTGTATGACCGTGCAATTGTCATTCAAAATGTGACAGCGCTGAAAGCTGAAAAATGGCTTGGGCAGGAAGGGGGTGAAGGTGCACTCTATTGAGATGGTTAAAGGCCCCAAAATAATGGATCAAATAATAATTGATTTGATCTGGAAAGAAAATTACAATAAACCTTTCTTAATTTGTTTATAAAAGGTAGAAAAAAAAGAATCCACTCAAAGAAACAAAAACTTTACATTCAAGACTCTATAGAGAAAATACTATATTAATCTAATGTACCCAATAACAACCTAAAGTACATAAGCCATAGACATCAGGTTCACATTACAGTTTGTCTCTTAAAAGCTCATCTTCTTTCAGCTGTTAGTTTAAAAAAACAAACGTGGTTCAATCTACGTACATGTAACATACAGTAGTGATGGTCATCGCCATCTAGTGGCTGATGTGCACACTATTTAATTCAATGTTACCCCACTAGAACGTGCACACGAGAAACCTCCAGAAACCTGGGGGGGAGGGGGGGGGTCCCAATGCTTCGACTGCCTAGGAGACTCCACAGAGTTTAATCTGACATTGAGGATAGAACTTGGACTCTCAGGGTGGATTTACACTGTTCTGTCTGTATGCAGAATGCATGGTAACACATATGTAGATGTGAATGGGACCATAGAGTTTCCCTTTTTTCATGCTAAACTGCAGTGCACACTGTAGATATGAACCAACCATGTAGGGAAGAATGGGATTTCTACTGGGCATGCATTTTCACATCGGACAAGCATCAATAGGCCCTCAAAACTAACAGTTTATAGCTTTTATAGTCAATGCAGGTTCACATAAAAAAGTGCTATATATCATATGATTCTAAAGTAGATCTTTCGCCTGAAAAAACAACATATTTATTTTTCTTTGCTGAACTTTGAAGATCTCAGAAAATTGAGAACCGGTAAGAATTCAGGGGTCTGCTGTAAAAGTAAAATTATTCTTTAACCTAAAGTTGTCCATATACAATTTAAAGCGGTAGAAAGGTCCCCTTTTTCACTTGTACCTCCAGATAAGCCAATAATAAGGCACGGTGCACATTTAAGAGATATTTACATTTGTAGCAGCTAGTGACGTCGCAAGCACATGTGCAATGCACTCTGACTGGCGTGAACCCAAAAAGACCAGGTTAAGATGAAAACCCTATCAGCGTGCCGTTGGGGGGATCCGCTATAGAGGTTAGTCTATCATAATGTGCTAATATCTGGTGCATATTAGCACATTGTGACTATTCTTCCTCCCTTTTTTTTTTTTTTTAAGAGACTTTACTAACAATTTAATTGTACAATTTCTGCACCATACTCTTTAGCATAACTAAACCCCTAAACTAATGTTTTAATCCATTAATTTGTACTAACTCAGGCAGGCCCTTCAGCTAAATAGTTGATAGTAAATCTAAAGGAGATTTTACAATCTGTTTACTTTTAATAATGCAATTGTCTCATTTTCAACAAACAATCTCAAATAGCCACATTGTGGAAACCTAACAGTATAACGCCCCTTCCCACGGGGCGTGCTCCAGTAGGAGTCTGCTTGCTCAGTGGGGATCTGTCCGTTGATCCCTGCTGAGCAGGCAGATGGCTGGTCCATGTCTGCTCTGCATAAGCAAAGCAGACACAGACACAGCCCGTTCTCCTCTATGGGCGGTCAGATGTAAACAGACCACCTGTCCGTTTACACCTGACTGCCATCCGATCCAATCCACTGATGGAAGGCGAACGGATCCTCATCCCACACATATTTGTTTAAACCCGCCACTCCATAGAGGAGAATGGAGGGTCCGATTGGGTCCCCCTGACCCCAATGGTACGCTTGTGTGAAAGGGACCTAAATCTGAATGTGGGTGATACGCTCCAATCACCACAGACCTTACACACTTAGGCTTAAAATATAACATTTATTACAACATTTTACTACAATGTAACCAACATTTCTCACATGGCTCAATACCTACAGGGAGAGCAAAATATATTCTAGGGGAAACTATCCAATAATATCTCTTAAGTTCAGTCTCTACTGAGTTCTGACATGGTCCTTAACGGAATCCCAAAAATAACCCCAAAACCCAACATGTTTCGCCCTAAATTAAGGCATTTTCAGGGGTGAGTATGTTGCATAACAACAAATGTGAAGGTCAAAAAGCCACATGGCTAATACCAGTTTTAATCAGTCACTGCTAGTTTTTTTTTGCCTTTTGGGACCAAGTATTTTTTTTGTCTGAAATAAATTAATAAAAGCTATAAAACAAATAAAAGTATTAAAACCCTTTGCTATCCAGGACATCATTAGAGATTTTTTCCCCCCACTTTTTTGTCCTGGTGTCTCTTGATTTACTAGACAGAATGTAAGGGAAGGCCTGCAATATTGGCACACACATCAATGCATATCTAGTCTTCCTCTACTCTTCTATAAAATAAATAAAATCTTTTTCATATATGTTGCTGTAGTAAAGTGCTCCCTCAATTCTTGACTGGTAAAATGTTGTTAGCTAAACAGAAAATGAGGGAAAATCTCTGTAATCGAGCCCAAGTAACCCAAGAAGGGTTCTAATTCTTCCCCGCTCTATCCAAAATTAAAAAACAAGGTTTTTGCCACACTTAAAAATAGAATTCACATACTTAGTAGGCCTCTTCTAAAAAGTAATTGCCTAATGAATGGTAAACTGGCCATTGAAATAGAGTGATTCATGTACAGAACCATTTTATTATATTATTAGCTCTCAGTTCCAAATTGTACCAGGAGAAGGTATAATCTTTAATTGTAAATCTATGTTCCAAGAACACCCAGCAGTTGCAAGTTGGAGTCCATATTAGTACATAAATAGGTTTGGAGTAGAAACTCTGTCTAGAGATATTTTAAGGATAGGTCCTCTTTAAATGGCTTTTCCCGAAAATGTAAAAAATTTCTCATTGCAGTGGACCTGTATAGGAACAGTGACTAACCCCCCCAGTTCCCCCTACGTCATTCAGAGGGGACCCATAGAGAGTTTTAATTCGAGAGAGTAAGAGGCTAAAAGCAAACAACTTTTGCTGTTGATATCTTTAGAAAACTACTTGTGCTCTGTAAAAAGCAGATGTGTCAGACGTATTCTTGGTCCACGTACAAGCCGCTTCCCTATTCTTTTTTCCTTTGGCCAGTTTTGAGACCTAAAATGTAATGAAGCCCTAGAGTGCTCTGTAGTTCACAAGCACTACACTTCCTTACATTATTTTTTATGTTGCGTGCTTAATAAAAGCTTTTTTTTCTTGGCTCCTTTCACAGTAATAAAATGTTGAAAGTGGTAGTTATGATTATTATAATATTCATTGAAGTGAGTGCTATAATACTTTTTTTTTTAGAATGAAGTAGGTGTGACGCTCTGTAGACCTAGTGTGAATTATACTTATTATACTTAGTTTGACCTACTGTTTTCATTTTTGAATTTGTTTGTAAAGATATCTGTAGGCATGAAATAGCAAAAAGGTACCTTCAAGGGCATTCACATCTCCCTTGCTTTTTTCTAGAATGCCCTGAACTTTTTGCATCCCATTAGTAGTCAGTGAGGCCTCCCCTAATGCCCTGTACACACGGTCGGACTTTCCGACGGAATATGTGCGATCGGAGCTTGTTGTCGGAACTTCCGACCGTGTGTAGGCTCCATCGGACTTTTTCCATCGGAATTTCCGACACACAAAGTTTGAGAGCATGCTGTCAAATTTTCCGACAACAAAATCCGATCCTTTAAATTCCGATCGTGTGTAGACAAATCTGACGGACAAAGTGCCACGCATGCTCAGAATAAATTAAGAGACAAAAGCTATTGGCTATTGCCCCGTTTATAGTCCCGACGTACGTGTTTTACGTCACCGCGTTCAGAATGATCGGATTTTCCGACAACTTTGAGTGACCGTGTGTATGCAAGACAAGTTTGAGCCAACATCCGTCAGAAAAAATCCATGGATTTTGTTGTCGGAATGTCCGATCAATGTCCGACCGTGTGTACGGGGCATAACAGTTATTGGCCAGTAGTGCGGGATTTGAACTTGGAGCTGATTGACCATAGACCATGACCTTTTGTTGCTATTTGCATACCAGAGTGGCTAAGGTTTCGTATCTCCTGGTGCGCTCTAAAATAGCGGGTTGGTCCATGTACAGACACTTGTTATGCAATGTTGGAGCTACGTTATTATTTCATGTCCACAGGTTTACCTTAAAGTGCATCTCTATTTGTGATTTAAAAAAGTGTATCTCTAGGTGTTTTTTTTATGTTTTGGATAGAGTGTAGAAGAGTTAGGCTCTCTGTCAAGTTTTTTTATGCTGTCTGTGTCCCCATTGGTGAGATTGGCCCCTCTGTTTGTACTGTTAACCATTGTCGCTGAGAAAGAAGAGCAGAGTACAGTTGGCACCAGAACAAAAGATGAGGGAAAATCTTTCAACGAGGAAATCAGTTCTCGTGACAGCTCTCTAAAGCAGTCCATAGATTATGCAAGATTACGAAAATTGCTTGATTCCCCCATCAACACAGTCAATGTTCATGGGCAAATACTTCCCACAGCACTATTGCCTGTGGGGAGCCTTCCCTGCTGAGAGAAAACAATGGTCACTGCTGGCAGCTATAGCCGCTGGCAATGATTGCATGAAAAAAAATATGACAGGCTGGTTGTACTGAAGTTGATCGATTGGATCAACTTCAGTACAACCAACTTGCCCATAGATGGATGAGATCTCACCAGTCCCTACCAAGCTGGCTGAGATTTAATCCACTTATGGCTGGCTTAAAAAGGGATTTGCCCTCACTTGGGACAGGAAGTAAAGGGAAATGTGCCCAATGGTATACAGAAAGCAAACAATTACCTGGCAGGGGTTTTGATCCTTTCTACTGTATCCAAAGCTAAAAAAAAAAGAAAAAAGTTTTGGCTAGAAGTACACTACAGCCATGATGGCTGTATTGGCAATCGTTTTTGATACTGTTCAGCTGCATTTATGCAGCCATTGAGTATTATTGTGATCACTATGATTGGCTACAGCTATCACATGGTACAGGGCTGCAGTGATCAACCCTGTGCATACTGTAATGCCGCGTACACGTGACCGGTTTTGCCGTCGGAATAAACTCCAAAGGTTTCTCCGACGGAACTCCGATGGAATTCCGCTCAAGCGTTCTTGCATACACACGGTCACACCAAAGTCCGACTGTCCAGAACCAGGTGATGTACAACACGTACAACGGGTCTAGAAAATGGAAGTTTAATAGCAAGTAGCCAATAGCTGTTGTCTTGTACTTGCTTCAGAGCATGCGTTGTTTTTGGTCCCTCAGAACAGCATACACACGAGTGGTTTTCCCAATAGGAATTGGTTCAGTTGGAAATATTTAGAACATGTTCCATTACTAGGTCCATCAGAATTTTTGAAAAAAGAAGTCCAATGAGGCATACAAACGATCGGAATAGACGATGAAAAGCTTCCGTCTGACTTTTTCTGTCGGACATTCCGCTCGTGTGTACGCCGCATTATATTGCATGAGTAAGTGTCTGTTCAAGACAAAAAAATGTTCAAGGGCTCACCACTTCAAGACCACCCACAGTACATTTACGCCATTAATTTTACGTTAAATACTGTTGTTATGGCAGCAGCTAGCTGCCATAACCCTGGTATTTTTTTGTACTGAGGGTGATTCTGTGTCTAATAAAAGTGGTCCTCGCGGCAGATTCCCCATGAGATCATTTTTATAGGTGGTGGGAGAGGTGTCCCCCCCTCCCGCCGCTCCCGGTCATCTCCAGGCTTACTGTACCTGTTGGTTAGCCCGGAGCCAATCTGATGCGTCAGGTGCCTGGGCAGGAAGCCGAGTGAGGGCAAGCTGTCCCCACTCAGCTCTTTGCCCTTGGAGGACCGGAGCGATGTCTGACGTCACTTCCGCCTTCTGGCCTTAAAGGGATGATTTTTTCTTCTCCTCTTAAATGCTAATTTTTTATTTTTATTTTTTTTTTTGCTTTTAAATGTAAATGTGAGATCTGATGTCTTTTTGACCCCAGAACTCTCAATAAAGAGGCTCTGTCATGCTTATTTCTATTACAAGGAGTGTTTACATTCCTTGTAATAAAAATAAAAGTGATAAAAAATAAATAAATTTAAAGTGACAGAGAAAAATAAATAAGAAAAAAAAATGTAAAGGGCATTTAGAAAACAATTATTTACTACGTGCCCAGTTTACCCCAAAATTCAGCTGTGATATGCAGTGTAGAAGAATGCAGCATGTTGCTGTGGCTCATTTATTTGTGTATCGATGGTGATTCATTCATGTATACATTTGATGGTGGTTCATTATAATGCAAATCCTTTGGCAAATGCATATGAGTACACCCATACTCTACATGAAGAAACTATGCCAGTTGCCCGTTCTGCCCCCCGTCCCAACCCTGGTTGACAGCACAGCACTAGCGATGCATCAACCATAGCTACCAAGTCCATAACCTTGAGTAGTCCCAGCTGGATTAGTTTAAGTATAAAGCATTGAAGCATTACCTGGAGGTATTTGGTAGCTGAAATAAGCTTTTTAATGCTAAAAATTAATTATATTGTGTGAAGTATGCATGTTTTGTTAGATATTGTATATATGATGACATTTTTGGCCCTGGTTTACATCCTTCATTGGTATGCCCATAAAAAAATATTTGCATAAATGCAACTGCACACATAACATACTTATATATTTAATCCTATCAATACCACAATTAAAAAATATACGCTTGAAAATTGTTGAAAAATGCACATAAGTTAATGGATATGTCAAATAGTCAAACTACAACGCAAATACATTTTTGTTCTTACCTTATAGTTCTGCTTCAAGGTGTAAACTCTTATTTATCCAGCATAACCCTATGGACGTGTTTTGGGAACTGGTGACAGATCCAAGTGTGAAGCCCTGGCTGACTCAAACCTTTGTCTTCTTAGGTGTCCTCATCTCAATCAGTAACAAATTTATAAACGTTAGTCAGAGATGAACATCTTTTAGTGAGCCAAAACACGCCCTGTTTAACCAGAAACTCTAGTATGTGATGGGATCTAGAACATACGCTCAGAGTTCATTTCCCTCCCTACGTGGTTTTTGGAATGTATCATATGTGCTTGTAAGATCTGCTTTGTAAACTTTGATTCAATTCAGTAATAATGACGTCATGTATAAAAACAGCATACCTATCATGTACATAAGCAAAGATTTGATAAAAAAATATATATATATTTTATATTTTGATTGTAAACTGTAGGAAGTTAATCAAATGGGTAATTTGGAGTCATTTACACACTCCTCCTGCCACCACTCCTTTACAGTGAAAATATTTGTAAAATGTAAAATGACATACATGATTCATTCTGGGGACAAATATAACGTATATCTATACAAAAAAGGGTTAAATTATATATATATGTATATATATTAAAAACTACAAAGAAAAATCAAAAGAGGGCTAAACACAATGGACCACTTGGTATGTTTTTTCCATAACTTTTTTCATCATTCTTGATTTTTCTATATTTCTGAGTCTATAAAATAATGTGTATTATAGTCAATTTCTTTATCATTTTTGATATAGTAGAGAAGTGTTAATACTGCCAGATTATTTTTTATTTCAATGTACCATTGGGGAAATTGCCCTTCACTGTCTGTTCCAAAGACCTAAAAGGAAGGTATAGGAAATTTCCTAAACTCCCCTTTTGGAAAGACAAAACAGGAGTCCCCATTGTAAGATTTTCCCCTACCTCCTGTTCTAGGGACAACTCTAAAATTTTGAATTTCCCCTCACTTTCTTTCTCGGTGACAATGGTTATCTGTACCAACAGGGGAGCAAATCTCCGCAGTGGTGACACACAGCAATATCAATTTTACAGAGGGTCTAATCCTTCCCCATTCTATCCAAAACTTTGCATTTTTGTTTTTTTGAGCCCCCCCCCCCAAACCTAGCTTTATTACGTGTTGATTCTGACAGTAGATCCCTTAGTTTTTGTCTTTCTATACCAGACCAGGCTGTCCAGCAAAAATGGCAAATGGAAAGGTTGGGATAACACATATTACATTTCCAGAGGTGCTTATTATGGTACGTTTTTATTAACTTGTCTATAACCTTTTCTTTAAAACAAAAAATATTGCTCTAACTACCGTATTTATCGGCGTATAACACGCACTTTTTTCCCCTCTAAAATCAGGGGAAAATTGCGGGTGCGTGTTTTACGCCGATCCCCCGCCGATTGTGAGCCTTTTCGCAGCTCTCGGCCGCTCTCGGCCGCTCTCGCCCGCTGTCGGCCACTTTCGGCAACTCTCGGCCGCTCTCAGCAGCTTTCGGCCATTCTCGGCGCCTTTCAGGGGCTCTCACAGTCCCGCATGAGCCGGCGAAAGCCGCTGAGAATGGGCGAAAGCCGCCGAGAGCGGCCGAGACACACTGAGAATGGGCGAGAGCTGCCGAGAGCGGCCGAGAATGTCCGAAAGCGGCTGTAAACCGCCGAGAGCGGCGCCATTTTTAAACGGCAGCACTGCAAACACAGGGGCAAGGCTGCAGATTGAAACTCACAAGGCTGCAATGATCCTACAGATGGACACTCACAAGGCTACACTAACACTGAAAGGCTGCAATGATGGACACTGACAATGCTACACTGACAAGGCTGCAATGATGGACAAGGCTACAGATGGACACTGACAAGGCTGCATTGATGGGCATTTAAATGTAAGTTTTTTCCTTAACCACTTGAGACCCGGACCATTATGCTGCCTAAGGACCAGAGGTCTTTTTCCAATTTGGCACTGCGTCGCTTTAACTGCTAATTGCGCGGTCATGCAATGCTGTACCCAAACGAAATTTGCGTCCTTTTCTTCCCACAAATAGAGCTTTCTTTTGATGGTATTTGATCACCTCTGCAGTTTTTATTTTTTGCGCTATAAACGGAAAAAGACAGAAAATTTTGAAAAAAAATGATATTTTCTACTTTTTGTTATAAAAAAAATCCAATAAACTAAATTTTAGTCATACATTTAGGCCAAAATGTATTCGGCCACATGTCTTTGGTAAAAAAAATGTCAATAAGCATATATTTATTGGTTTGCGCAAAAGTTATAGCGTCTACAAACTAGGGTACATTTTCTGTAATTTACACAGCTTTTAGTTTATGACTGCCTATGTCATTTCTTGAGGTGCTAAAATGGCAGGGCAGTACAAACCCCCCCCAAATGACCCCATTTTGGAAAGTAGACACCCCAAGGAAATTGCTGAGAGGCATGTTGAACCCATTGAATATTTATTTTTTTTGTCCCAAGTGATTGAATAATGACAAAAAAAAAAAAATATTTACAAAAAGTTGTCACTAAATGATATATTGCTCACACAGGCCATGGGCCTATGTGGAATTGCACCCCAAAATACATTCAGCTGCTTCTCCTGAGTATGGGGATACCACATGTGTGGGACTTTTTGGGAGCTTAGCCGCGTACGGGGCCCCGAAAACCAAGCACCGCCTTCAGGATTTCTAAGGGTGTAAATTTTTGATTTCACTCTTCACTGCCTATCACAGTTTCGGAGGCCATGGAATGCCCAGGTGGCACAAAACCCCCCCAAATGACCCCATTTTGGAAAGTAGACACCCCAAGCTATTTGCTGAGAGGCATGGTGAGTATTTTGCAGCTCTCATTTGTTTTTGAAAATGAAGAAAGACAAGAAAAAACTTTTTTTTTTTTCTTTTTTCAATTTTCAAAACTTTGTGACAAAAAGTGAGGTCTGCAAAATACTCACTATACCTCTCATCAAATAGCTTTGGGTGTCTACTTTCCAAAATGGGGTCATTTGGGGGGGTTTTGTGCCACCTGGGCTTTCCATGGCCTCCGAAACTGTGATAGGCAGTGAAGAGTGAAATCAAAAATTTACGCCCTTAGAAAGCCTGAAGGCGATGCTTGGTTTTCGGGGCCCCGTACGCGGCTAGGCTCCCAAAAAGTCTCACACATGTGGTATCCCCGTACTCAGGAGAAGCAGCAGAATGTATTTTGGGGTGTAATTTCACATATTCCCATGGCATGTTTGAGCAATATATAATTTAGTGACAAAAAAAAAAAAATTTGTCTCTTTCCCACAACTTGTGTCGCAATATAAAATATTCCATGGACTCGACATGCCTCTCAGCAAATAGCTTGGGGTGTCTACTTTCCAAAATGGGGTCATTTGGGGGGGTTTTGAACTGTCCTGGCATTTTATGCACAACATTTAGAAGCTTATGTCACACATCACCAACTCTTCTAACCACTTGAAGACAAAGCCCTTTCTGACACTCATTGTTTACATGAAAAAGTAATTTTTTTTTGCAAAAAAATTACTTTGAACCCCCAAACATTATATATTTTTTTAAAGCAAATGCCCTACAGATTAAAATGGTGGGTGTTTCATTTTTTTTTTTTTCACACAGTATTTGCGCAGCGATTTTTCAAACGCATTTTTTGGGGAAAAAACACACTTTTTTAAATTTTAATGCACTAAAACACACTATATTGCCCAAATGTTTGATGAAATAAAAAAGATGATCTTAGGCCGAGTACATGGATACCAAACATGACATGCTTTAAAATTGCGCACAAACGTGCAGTGGCAACGAAATAAATACATTTTTAAAAGCCTTTAAAAGCCTTTACAGGTTACCACTTTAGATTTACAGAGGAGGTCTACTGCAAAAATTACTGCCCTCGATCTGACCTTCGCGGCGATACCTCACATGCATGGTGCATTTGCTGTTTACGTTTGACGACAGACCGCCGCTTGCGTTCGCCTTAGCGCGAGAGCAGGGGGCGACAGGGGTGCTTTTTTTTTTTTTTTTTTTTTTCTTTATTATTTTTTTGCTTTTTTATCTTATTTTTAAACTGTTCCTTTCATTTTTTTTTTTTAATCATTTTTATTGTTATCTCGGGGAATGTAAATATCCCCTATGATAGCAATAGGTAGTGACAGGTACTCTTTTTTGAAAAAATTGGGGTCTATTAGACCCTAGATCTCTCCTCTGCCCTCAAAGCATCTGATGACACCAAGATCGGTGTGATAAAATGCTTCCCCAATTTCCCAATGGCGCTATTTACATCCGGCGAAATCTAAGTCATAAAATGCTCGTAGCTTCCGGTTTCTTAGGCCATAGAGATGTTTGGAGCCACTCTGGTCTCTGATCAGCTCTATGGTCAGCTGGCTGAATCACCGGCTGCATTCTCAGTTTCCCTGTTGAGACAGGAGAGTCAGAGAAAAACACGGAAGACGGTGGGGGGGGCTTTCCCTCCCACGGCTTGTAAAAGCAGTCTAGAGGCTAATTAGCCACTAGGATTGCTTTTACATGAAAGCCGACCGCTGGCTGAAAAGAATGATACCAAGATGATACCTAAACCTGCAGGCATCATTCTGGTATAACCATTCAAAGTCGTGAATGGCGTACCTGAAGACAAAAAAATGGTTAACAATAAAGCACAGTAAACGGTAAAGTATAAAAAATTGCATACCTGAAAAGCAAACATGATAAAACATAATAACAATAAAACATTGCAGAATAGAATACAGTAAAAAAGAGCAGAACAAGAGAGAGAGAATAGAGAGAGAGAGAACAATAAAACGACAACTATTTTTTTTTTTATTTTATATATTTTTTTTTTTTTTTTTACACTTTTTTTGTAACTAACTTTTATAACGGTAACCGGTTCCAGGTTCGGGTCTCTCAAAATGCGATGGCATCTTGGGAGACCCTGTGAAAGTGTGCCTAGTCTGTGCAATGCTGTACCCTACGCTAATACTCAACTAATGAATGGTAGCGTTCAAAACATTCACCAATGCAAAGACCAGGATTGTCAGGACAGGAGGGACAATAATAGAGGGTGTCACGCCTATATCCGCGCTTGCTGCAGACACATCATCTTTTTTGGGGGTTCGTTGGGTAGGGGTACTCGGGAGGACATAAAGAAAATGCCTCTCATGCAGCCGACTGCATTTGGTTGGGGATGTGAATGGGGGAAGTACGGGCGCTGCAGAAGCGGTGGGTTCCCAATTAGGATTGGCGAATGCAGCAGGAAGGGCACTATGGGCACGACGGGCCTGTGTTTGTCTTCTTGGTGGCAGCGGGACACTACTTGTGCTTGCCACCTCACCAGCTTGAACTGCACTTATGGGACTCGCCACGTCACCAAGTGTTACTGCAGTGCTGGTTTAACTACGACCGGGGTGTACTAGGCCGCTGGCGCTTGCCAGTTCAATAAAAAGCTACCAAAAAAACTGTTAGCGATCGCAGGGATCAGGCCTGACTCTGCGAACGCTGCAGTTATGCGTTAAGTGTTTTGTAAGTGACAGTGATCGATCGATACTGCACTTGGGTGGGCTGGGCCGGGCGGAGGGGCAAAATGCAGGTGCTAGCAGGTATCTGGGCTGATCCCGCTAACACTGCGTTTTTGGGAACCCTAAACTGCTGGGGACGCTAGTATAGATCTGATCGGATCAGATATTGATCCGTTCAGATACTATACCACTAAGGGAGGTGTACGGTGCGTGCGTGGGTGTTAGCGGTACTGGCGCTAATCTGACGCTGCTTGGGGCTGGTGCTTGCCAGTTCACCAAAATACTACCAAAAAAACTGTTAGCGATCGCAGGGATCAGGCCTGACTCTGTGAACGCTGCAGTTATGCGTTTAGTGTTTTGTAAGTGTCAGTGATCGATCGATACTGCACTTGGGTGGGCTGGGCTGGGCCGGGCGGAGGGGCAAAACGCAGGTGCTAGCAGGTATCTGGGCTGATCCCGCTAACACTGCGTTTTTGGGAACCCTAAACTGCTGGGGACGCTAGTATAGATCTGATCGGATCAGATATTGATCCGTTCAGATACTATACCACTAAGGGAGCTGTACGGTGCGTGCGTGGGTGTTAGCGCTACTGGCGCTAACCTGACGCTGCCTGGGGCTGGTGCTTGCCAGTTCACCAAAATGCTACCAAAAAAACTGTTAGCGATCGCAGGGATCAGGCCTGACTCTGCGAACGCTGCAGTTATGCGTTTAGTGTTTTGTAAGTGACAGTGATCGATCGATACTGCACTTGGGCTGGGCCGGGCGGAGGGGCAAAACGCAGGTGCTAGCAGGTATCTGGGCTGATCCCGCTAACACTGTGTTTTTGGGAACCCTAAACTGCTGGGGACGCTAGTATAGATCTGATCGGATCAGATATTGATCCGATCAGATACTATACCACTAAGGGAGGCGTATGCTGCGTGCGTGGGTGTTAGCGGTACTGGCGCTAATCTGACGCTGCCTGGGGCGACGCATATCACCGCCGGGCGATCAGGGGGCTAAACCTTTATTCGGTAATAAACGGCGGGTGCCCTGACACTATGAAAAATAAACAAACTAACCAGCGTCACCCGTAACAGTTATACGGTGATCAGTGGTGAAAGGGTTAACTAGGGGGCAATCAAGGGGTTAAAACATTTATTTGGTAGTATATGGGGGTCCCTGACGCTATAAAACGCTGACGGCGAACCTAAATATTTAGGTCCTTAACTAGCGTCACCAGCGACACTAATACAGCGATCAGAAAAATGATCGCTTAGCGACACTGGTGACAGGGGGTGATCAAGGGGTTAAAACTTTATTAGGGGGGGTTAGGGGGGTATCCTAGACCTAAAGGGGGGGTAATACTAACTGTCCCAACACTGTAACTGTCACAAACTGACACCAATGCAGTAATCAGAAAAAAAAAACAAAAAAACTGCTGGTGTCAGTTTGTGACGGGGGGGGGTGATTCGGGGGGGATCGGGGGGCGATCGGGGGGGGGATCGGGGTGTTTTGTGTGCCTGGCATGTTCTACTGTGTGTGTGTAGTGTTGAGCCGAGGAGAGATGACATCATTTCCTTTGCTGCTGTTTAGCATACAGCAGCAAAGGAATGATGTGATTGGCCGGCGGCGATCGCGAGGGGGGGTCTCCCCCTCACCTCTGATCGCCGCTGGACAAAAGACGACCGCCTCGGGCACCGTATATGTACGTGATTTTGCCTGTCCGTGCCACCTTGCCGACGTAAATCGGCGTGAGGCGGTCGTCAAGTGGTTAAACTTCCCTCCTAAAAGTTTTTTTCCTTAAAACTCCCTCCTAAACTTGGGGTGCGTGTTATACGCCGGCGCGTGTTATACGCTGATAAATACGGTACTTAGAAAGTGTTGGCTGCAGTTGGGCTTTAATTTGTTTGTCTATTATTTAAAGTGCACCTAAGACTGGGTGACCACCAGAGTTGTTAACCTATTGCAGGAAATGGAAAAAATAAAGGGACTCAGAAAAACCAAACCTGCTGTGTTAAAATTCGTGACAGACCGCATCATGTATGCTATTTTTGCCATGAATTGACTGATTTTGACTAAGTGGAGACTCTCAATTTTGTTCATTATTTTTTTTTATTTAGGGTAGTTTAGATTATTGATTTAGTGTTTTTTTTGTGTGCTTGATCATTATTTGTGTACTGTCCCTTGCTCTATCACCTTAATGATCTGCTGAACCTGCAGCAAAAACCTAAAAAACTAACTTGTTAACAAAAGTGATGTGCCTATAAAATCAAATCCAAGGCTGAAATAATAATATATAAGCGACTAATGTTGTCATACAGCTTACAACATCACATAGCGTGAATATACACACAAAGTGCTCAAGTGCATATAAGTCCGTACTACTCTGACCACCCAGGATCAGTTTTCAGTGTCCTTAATACAGAGATAATAAACGTGATTTGATAGGTGACTGTGAATATAGCGATCTGCAGCAGTGATTATACTCAGGTGACCCCCCACCCCAAGGTAATGACCGCTCACCTAGCAATTTTTGGAATCATCAAAACGGATTCCAGGTCAGGTTGCAAGGTCCAAACACTGCTCAAAGATGTAACCTTCTCATATATAGGTATCAAAAAGAAACTTCCATAGTGTGATACCGTTTTAAAAGATTTTATTTACTGCAAACAAAGCCCTATTATAGGGTACTCACATGGGTCTGGTGCGTTAGTGCACTGCTCTATAGCATGCCTTAATAGCACCAAGCCGTGGATGAGATTGTGTGCTCCTACTCCATAAGACAGACCAGCTGCCTTCTGCGCCGTCGATACAAGGGAGGTACTTATACAAAAAATTACTCTAATGTAATCTTGGATAGCAGTAAAAACCTGCTCTTCCAAAACTAAGAATAAAAGTTTATTTCCCTGAGACACATGAAACAAATTATAAAGAAACGAGTACACACTAGTACCCCCATAGCAAGCAGCTTGCTATTGGGGCACTGGTCAAGGAGGAGGAGCCAGGAGTGCCGCCAGGGGGGACCCATGAAGAGGAGAATCTGGGCTGCTCTGTCAAAACCATTACACAGAGCAGGTAAGTATGTTTGTTTAAAAAAAAAACAAAACAAAGAAAACACACCTTTTAGAATCACTTTAATGAGTGAGAAAAAAAACGGAAACAAGTGTGGCAAAACTGCCCAGGGGCATTGTTGGCTGCTCTGAGGGAGGCAGCGGCAGTAGGGGTGGTTGTAAAAGATGCAATGTGCATTGGTGGATTGAAGGGTTGGTACCAAAAGGTCTCCAATCCCTGGGAGGAATGGTGTCCCAGTGAGGACGATGAAGAAAAAGGAGCATCTGCTGGTGTGCACAAAGCTGCCTAATGGCCTGTCCTATATTTACCTTAAGGTTAGGGACATGGAAAAAGGAGTGACTCAGCTGTCCTGTTGGTACAGATACTTCAGAAACTTACTAAAACATGTCTGGGAATTGTACAAACTGGACTTCCCATACAGCCCTGAGACCTTGTTCATGGTGATTGAAGCAGAGCAGCAACATACAATGCATACAAGACTGTGGTCTGGAAGCATCTTAAAGGTGCGCAAGTGGCTTCGGTCATTGGAGGGCTGCTCTTCCATTGTGAGTTCTATCGTGTGTATCTTGAATGGAACTATGAGTGCCACATACACACATACAACTGGACAAAGTGGTGGTGTTCAGGCCAAATAGCGTGCACTATTAATATCCCACTACTTCTGGGAATGGGAGAGAGGTGAGAGTTCCTGGACCCTAACTACTAGATGTAGTTTTGCTCCTGGCAGTCTGTTGCTTCTCCAAGTTTATGTTGTTACTATGTATAGACTGCATTTATGCATACTGTGTATGTCACTTTGGATGGTAGTTTGCTGATTTTTCATGCCTGACTATTTGCATATGCTGTTTACACAATGTCCTGATTAGTAACTGTTTGTGCATGTGCCAGGTGCATGATGTTCCATGCCTAGAGTTTTGTTTATTGTTTTAAAAAAAAATTATATACACTTTACTGCTGTTTATTATGGGTTATATAAGCCATCTTCCCTATTATGGGAAACCACTGTCACAGAGACAGGGGGAGGGACTGTTGGCAGTTGTTAGTGCCCATTTAAGTTTTGCCCCTCCTTTAGTGATGTAGTGGGTGGAGATGGTGCCCCTATAAATGCCAGCTGTGAATGGGGGTTGAGTGGAGTGGGCTATGTGAGCAGGTTACCCCTGTGCAGCATCATGTAGAGCAGCATCCTGGAGGAGAGAGTGAGAGTGCTCGGCTAGGAAGGACTGCTAAGTGGGACAATTTGGCACAATGTAGGGTGCAGATGGAGAGACCTTGCCACCTCTGACCTATAACTGCAGGTCTGCAGGCCTCGGGGCCTAGGACTGAGAATCACTATGGTGAGCTGAACCAGTATTGTGGGACTTATTAGGAAAAAGTGTGAAGATGGCTGAAATCAGATAACTAGTGTTCTGCACTGTCTAAGGACTGCTATCAGAATGTAATTTTGTGAAACTGGTGTTCTTCACTGCAAGACTATCAGTAAAGCTGGATACGCACTATAAAACTTTTGTTGTTCGATTTGCTTTAGATTTACCTTCAACTATGTAGTGCAAGGGCCTGCCTGATTGCATACAAATTAAAAGTGTTTAGGTTTGACCCTATATTATATGGTTTTGGTAAAGCTAAAGGAAAAAATCTAAAGAAGATTGTATGTATAGGGTGTATCCAGCTTTAGTCGGATGTGATATTAATCTGCAATGGAAATATGTACAAGAAGTGCTTAATGAATGCAGTAAACCGTTAAAATGCAATGGAGTGGACATTCCTATAACCACCTGCCGACCGCCTAACGACAATATACGTCAACAGAATGGCACGGGCAGGCAAAATCACGTACCTGGTACATGATTGCCTTCCCACGGGCAGGGGGTCCGATCAGCCCCCCCCCCCCGGTGCCAGCGGCGGTCAGCTTTGGTCTGGGAGCATTCAGAGATGAAGGGGAGGCCATCCGATCGTGGCCCCCCCCCCTCGCGATCGCTCCCAGCCAATGAGAATCCTCCCCTGCCTGTGTGTAGTACATCTCTCCTCGGCTCGCTTCCGTTCCGGTGTTCTGACATATAGTGTCCTCCTATCAGATAGTGTCCGCCCCGTACTGCGCAGGCGCAGCGCCTGCGCAGTACGGAGCAGCAGGAGATGCCGAAAATGTCCGAAGTTGATCAGCTGACCATCAGCTGTACACGGCGCTCGGGCACCTGTTAGCGATGGCTGTGTAAGAGGGCCCCTCGCGGGCTCGCTTTGCTCGCCACGCTTCGCTCGCCACGCTTCGGGCACGACCTCGCTGCGCTCGGCAACTATTTATTCTAACTCTATGTCCACTTGGATAGTAGGGAATGATCCTGGACATAGGGTAAGAATAAATGCGCAGGCGCCGTGTACAGCTGATGATCAGCGTCTCGTTTGTCCTCCGTACTGCGCCTGCGCAGTACAGGGCGGACACTTCTGGATAGGGGACTGTATTCAACAAGAGACCGGCGCCGAGGAGAGAAGACATCTGAGTGAGTGTAAAACACAAACACACACAGTAGAACATGCCAGGCACACTTTACATCCCCGATCCCCCCCCCGATCACCCCCTGATCACCCCCCAATCCCCCCCCCCTGTCACACTGACACCAAGCAGTTTTTTTTTTTTTTTTTTCTGATTACTGCATGGTGTCAGTTTGTGACAGTTAGAAGTGTTAGGGCAGTTAGTGTTAGCCCCCTTTAGGTCTAGGATACCCCCCTAACCCCCCCTAATAAAGTTTTAACATCTTGATCACCCCCTGTCGCCAGTGTCACTAAGCGATCATTTTTCTGATCGCTGTATTAGTGTCGCTGGTGACGCTAGTTAGGGATGTAAATATTTAGGTTCGCCGTCAGCATTTTATAGCGACAGGGACCCCCATATACTACCTAATAAATGTTTTAACCCCTTGATTGCCCCCTAGTTAACCCTTTCACCACTGATCACCGTATAAGTGTTACGGGTGACGCTGGTTAGTTCGTTTATTTTTTATAGTGTCAGGGCACCCGCCGTTTATTACCGAATAAAGGTTTAGCCCCCTGCGTCGCCCCAGGCAGCGTCAGATTAGTGCCAGTACCGCTAACACCCACGCACGCAGCATACGCCTCCCTTAGTGGTATACAGTAGTATCTGAACGGATCAATATCTGATCCGATCAGATCTATACTAGCGTCCCCAGCAGTTTAGGGTTCCTAAAAACGCAGTATTAGCGGAATCAGCCCAGATACCTGCTAGCACCTGCGTTTTGCCCCTCCGCCCGGCCCAGCCCAGCCCACCCAAGTGCAGTATCGATCGATCACTGTCACTTACAAAACACTAAACGCATAACTGCAGCGTTCGCAGAGTCAGGCCTGATCCCTGCGATCGCTAACAGTTTTTTTGGTAGCGTTTTGGTGAACTGGCAAGCACCAGCCCCAGGCAGCGTCAGGTTAGCGCCAGTACCGCTAACACCCACGCACGCATGCACCGTACACCTCCCTTAGTGGTATAGTATCTGAGCGGATCAATATCTGATCCGATCAGATCTTTACTGGCGTCCCCAGTAGTTTAGGGTTCCCAAAAACGCAGTGTTATCGGGATCAGCCCAGATACCTGCTAGCACCTGCGTTTTGCCCCTCCGCCCGGCCCAGCCCAGCCCACCCAAGTGCAGTATCGATTGATCACTGACACTTACAAAACACTAAACGCATAACTGCAGCGTTCGCAGAGTCAGGCCTGATCCCTGTGATCGCTAACAGTTTTTTTGGTAGCGTTTTGGTGAACTGGCAAGCACCAGCGGCCTAGTACACCCCGGTCGTAGTCAAACCAGCACTGCAGTAACACTTGGTGATGTGGAGAGTCCCATAAGTGCAGTTCAAGCTGGTGAGGTGGCAAGCACAAGTAGTGTCCCGCTGCCACCAAAAAGACAAACAAAGGCCCGTCGTGCCCATAATGCCCTTCCTGCTGCATTCGCCAATCCGAATTGGGAACCCACCGCTTCTGCAGCACCCGTACTTCCCCCATTCACATCCCCAACCAACCCACCGCTTCTGCAGCACCCGTACTTCCCCCATTCACATCCCCAACCAAATGCAGTCGGCTGCATGAGAGGCATTTTCTTTATGTCCTCCCGAGTACCCCTACCCAACGAACCCCCCCAAAAAAGATGTTGTGTCTGCAGCAAGCGCGGATATAGGCGTGACACCCGCTATTATCGTCCCTCCTGTCCTGACAATCCTGGTCTTTGCATTGGTGAATGTTTTGAACGCTACCATACACTAGTTGAGTATTAGCGTAGGGTACAGCATTCCACAGACTAGGTGCCATTTCACAGGGTCTCCCAAGATGCCATCGCATTTTGAGAGACCCGAACCTGGAACTGGTTACAGTTATAAAAGTTACAGTTACAAAAAAAAGTGTAAAAAAAAAAAAAAAAAAAAACCCAAACAAAAATATAAAATAAAAAAAAATAGTTGTCGTTTTATTGTTCTCTCTCTCTCTATTCTCTCTCTATTGTTCTGCTCTTTTTTACTGTATTCTATTCTGCAATGTTTTATTGTTATTATGTTTTATCATGTTTGCTTTTCAGGTATGCAATTTTTTATACTTTACCGTTTACTGTGCTTTATTGTTAACCATTTTTTTGTCTTCAGGTACGCCATTCACGACTTTGAGTGGTTATACCAGAATGATGCCTGCAGGTTTAGGTATCATCTTGGTATCATTATTTTCAGCCAGCGGTCGGCTTTCATGTAAAATCAATCCTAGTGGCTAATTAGCCTCTAGACTGCTTTTACAAGCAGTGGGAGGGAATGCCCCCCCCACCGTCTTCCGTGTTTTTCTCTGGCTCTCCTGTCTCAACAGGGAACCTGAGAATGCAGCCGGTGATTCAGCCGGCTGACCATAGAGCTGATCAGAGACCAGAGTGGCTCCAAACATCTCTATGGCCTAAGAAACCGGAAGCTACGAGCATTTTATGACTTAGATTTCGCCGGATGTAAACAGCGCCATTGGGAAATTGGGGAAGCATTTTATAGGAGGGGAGAGGAGAAATCTAGGGTCTAATAGACCCCAATTTTTTCAAAAAAGAGTACCTGTCACTACCTATTGCTATCATAGGGGATATTTACATTCCCTGAGATAACAATAAAAATGATTAAAAAAAAAAAAAATGAAAGGAACAGTTTAAAAATAAGATAAAAAAGCAAAAAAATAATAAAGAAAAAAAAAAGAAAAAAAAAGCACCCCTGTCACCCCCTGCTCTCGCGCTAAGGCGAACGCAAGCGTCGGTCTGGCGTCAAATGTAAACAGCAATTGCACCATGCATGTGAGGTATCACTGCAAAGGTCAGATCGAGGGCAGTAATTTTAGCAGTAGATCTCCTCTGTAAATCTAAAGTGGTAACCTGTAAAGGCTTTTAAAGGCTTTTAAAAATGTATTAATTTTGTTGCCACTGCATGTTTGTGCGCAATTATAAAGCATGTCATGTTTGGTATCCATGTACTCGGCCTAAGATCATCTTTTTTATTTCATCAAACATTTGGGCAATATAGTGTGTTTTAGTGCATTAAAATTTTAAAAAGTGTGTTTTTTCCCCCAAAAATGCGTTTGAAAAATCGCTGCGCAAATACTGTGTAAAAAAAAAAAATGAAACATCCACCATTTTAATCTGTAGGGCATTTGCTTTAAAAAAATATATAATGTTTGGGGGTTCGAAGTAATTTTCTTGCAAAAAAAAAATTTTTCATGTAATCAAAAAGTGTCAGAAAGGGCTTTGTGTTCAAGTGGTTAGAAGAGTGGGTGATGTGTGACATAAGCTTCTAAATGTTGTGCATAAAATGCCAGGACAGTTCAAACCCCCCCCCAAATGACCCCATTTTGGAAAGTAGACACCCCAAGCTATTTGCTGAGAGGCATGTTGAGTCCATGGAATATTTTATATTGTGACACAAGTTGCGGGAAAGAGACAAATTTTTTTTTTTTTTTTTTGCACAAAGTTGTCACTAAATGATATATTGCTCAAACATGCCATGGGAATATGTGAAATTACACCCCAAAATACATTCTGTTTCTTCTCCTGAGTGTGGGGATACCACATGTGTGGGACTTTTTGGGAGCCTAGCCGCGCACGGGACCCCGAAAACCAAGCACCGCCTTCAGGCTTTCTAAGGGCGTAAATTTTTGATTTCACTCTTCACTGCCTATCACAGTTTCGGAGGCCATGGAATGCCCAGGTGGCAACCCCCCCCCCCCAAATGACCCCATTTTGGAAAGTAGACACCCCAAGCTATTTGCTGAGTGGTATAGTGAGTATTTTGCAGACCTCACTTTTTGTCACAAAGTTTTGAAAATTGAAAAAAGAAAAAAAATTTTTTTTTCTTGTCTTTCTTCATTTTCAAAAACAAATGAGAGCTGCAAAATACTCACCATGCCTCTCAGCAAATAGCTTGGGGTGTCTACTTTCCAAAATGGGGTCATTTGGGGGGGGGGTTGTGCTACCTGGGCATTCCATGGCCTCCGAAACTGTGATAGGCAGTGAAGAGTGAAATAAAAAATTTACACCCTTAGAAATCCTGAAGGCGGTGATTGGTTTTCGGGGCCCTGTACGCGGCTAGGCTCCTAAAAAGTTCCACACATGTGGTATCCCCACACTCAGGAGAAGCAGCTAAATGTATTTTGGGGTGAAATTCCACATATGCCCATGACCTGTGTGAGCAATATATCATTTAGTGACAACTTTGTGCAAAAAAAAAAAAAAAAAAAGTGTCACTTTCCCGTAACTTGTGTCAAAATATAAAATATTCCATGGACTCAACATGCCTCAAAGCAAATAGCTTGGGGTGTCTACTTTCCAAAATGGGGTCATTTGGGGGGGGGGTTTATGCCATCTGGGCATTTTTTGGCCTTCAAACATGTGATAGGTAGTGAGGAGTAAAATCAAAAATTTACGCCCTTAGAAATCCTGAAGGCAGTGATTGGTTTTCGGGGCCCCGTACGCGGCTAGGCTCCCAAAAAGTCCCACACATGTGGTATCCCCATACTCAGGAGAAGCAGCTAAATGTATTTTGGGGTGCAATTCCACATATGCCCATGGCCTGTGTGAGCAATATATCATTTAGTGACAACTTTTTGTAATTTTTTTAAATTTTTTGTCATTATTCAATCACTTGGGACAAAAAAAATGAATATTCAATGGGCTCAACATGCCTCTCAGCAATTTCCTTGGGGTGTCTACTTTCCAAAAGGGGGTAATTTGTGGGGGTTTTGTACTGCCCTGCCATTTTAGCACCTCAAGAAACGACATAGGCAGTCATAAATTAAAGGCTGTGTAAATTCCAGAAAATGTAACCTAGTTTGTAGGCGCTATAACTTTTGCGCAAACCAATAAATATACACTTATTGACATTTTATTTACCAAAGACATGTGGCCGAAAACATTTTGGCCTAAATGTATGACTAAAATTGAGTTTATTGGATTTTTTTTAGAACAAAAAGTACAAAATATAATTTCTTTTCAAAATTTTCGGTCTTTTTCCGTGTATAGCGCAAAAAATAAAAATGGCAGAGATGATCAAATACCATCAAAAGAAAGCTCTATTTGTGGGAAGAAAAGGACGCAAATTTCGTATGGGTACAGCATTGCATGACCGCGCAATTAGCAGTTAAAAACGACGCAGTGCCAAATTGTAAAAAGTGCTCTGGTCAGGAAGGGGGTAAATCCTTCTGGGGCTGAAGTGGTTAATCAGGGTAACATGCCTCTGGCTGGTAATGTGATAGTATGTGGGTCTCTGGATGGGAGAAATCTGACATAAGATGGTGAAATTGCTTCTATACGACAGGTTTGTGGTTGCTCTGTCCAAGGAAGAAGCAGTGGGGACCTGGGACAGCGTGGTGGGAAGCACTTTCCTGTCCAGGTCCCTTACACATGCACTGCTTGTTACAAATAAACAGAAGTGAGAGGGGGAAAAGCAGAGGTTTGGGTGCTCACAGAAGACATTGCAAGGAGACAGAAAAACACAGTAAGAAATAATTCCATGAAAACACAGGCCCATTAAAGTGGAGCTCAACCTAAAACAGGAAGTTCCGCTTTAAGTCCTCCTCAGCTCCTTTTTCTGAAATGGAGCTTTTGGGGAGGAGGAAGGGAGCGTGTACTCGATTTTGACAGGTACCCGCTCCCACTTCTGCTCCAACCGCCTACAATTTTTTGTAGCTGCTGGCTTTTAATTATTACATAGGGGACTGGAGCTCCTCTATAACTAGTGGATGTGGTTGGGTTATTTTTAGAGAGTAAGGATATCCTTTAGTGTCACTTAAATTCCTGATAAAATATAAATACAGCGCTTTTGAAGTTCATATCTGTTGGAGATGAAAGAGTTCATGGATAAGGATCCAGTAAGTGCAGTTCCACACAGAAAGGTGCTATGAGATGTCCACCACCAATAGCAGAAGTACACACTGACCCTTACCCTATATGATGGACCACTTTGCCAAAATCAGTCAAAAATGCTTAGTTACAATCAACTCCAAATTTCAATATCCACAAGACCTCCTGGTGTCTGTATTCCTCAGGCTATGGCACACTCCATCAAAGACAGGGCCTCAGATCATGCAGGATATAGGAAATGCAATAAGACACTTCATTGAGCAGTAATAATGATAACATTTAATAAAAACCACCAAAGTACTCACAAACTGTATTGGGTAAAACCAACCAACAAAATGGCCGACTACCATACATGGTGATGTCACGTGATCAAGTTCCATCCAATGCGTTTCATCATACACAGATGTCATCGGGGCCTTATCCTTGAACTTTTTAATCTCCTACAGATATGGACTTCATTCGTTCTTAATGCAAAAGTGCTTTTTTTGTTGTTGTTTTATACCTGGAAAACCTTGCTAGCTGCTTTTGCTTGAGTGTTTTAGGATATTATGAGCGCAGGTGTATTGTGTTTTACTACTTAAATTCCTAAATTGACTGAGGGAACAAAAGGGCCGAATGCAGCCGAAGATCATCAGTGTGATTGTCTCTCTTAGTGAGTGTCCTTGTGTATATGGTAGAAGTGGCGGACTGACCATTGAGCCACTCGGGCACTGCCCGAGGGCCCTGGGTCACTAGAGGGCCCCATCAGGGTTGCCAGCCTCAGTAAAACCAGGGACAGTATGTATAAATCTGTGTTTTTTTTACATCTGTCTGTGTATACTGTGTGTACATGTATGTGTATACTGTGTGATTGTATACTGTGTGTGTGTATACTGTGTGGCCCCATAATCTCTGATTGCCTGGGGGCCCCATGATCTCCTATTGCCCGGGGGCCCCATGAGTTATCAGTCCGCCCCTGGTAGGAATATTAGATTGTAAGCTTCTTCTTGGTTAGGAATTGAATGGTGCAATGTTCTTTGTAAGGTAATACAGAATATACTGGTGTATAAGAGTTTCATGGGTTCAGTAAATATGTTTGTGTGTCTCAAAAAAGCTGCTGGCCCAACCTAAATTTCAGTTGTTGTTATGAATTGGCTGGTTGCGATATTGTTCTTATGCTTTGATCCATCTATCTCAAATCCTTTTTGTTGTTGCTGTGATTTGTTATGAATAATATAGTTTATATACCTCACCGATTGAAATCTCTGAAATGGAAAACAGTCCACCCAAAACTTTTTTAATTCAGATGAAATAGTCTTATTGAATCACATACTGGCTTTCCATATCTTGTTGAGAGTTCAGTGTTGAAGTTTATTAGATGCATTCATGATGCTGTATGTACAATGGCTGAGCAAATTTTGATCCATCTTTGGCTGGCCCTGCTTGACAGAGATTGATCTTAACAAATTACTTTTGTCAAATGGGAATGTTGGAAAATTTTAATTTGATCTGTGGCTGCAGGCAATTGGCTGCACCGCTGATCAGTGTATTCAGACGGAGGAGTTCCCATTGTCAGAATACAATGGCGCGGCAGGGAGGATTTCTCCACCCAACTTGCAGCCTTATGTCGGCCATACACGGTTCGAATTTCGAAAGAATTTTCTTTCGAAAATCGTATCAAAGAATTTTCGTACAAATTTCGCACCAATAATGGGCTGCAACAACGGCCAATTTTCGTGCCGCAATCAAATTTGAGGAATCGGACATGTTGGAAATTTTTTGAAAAACAAACCATTTTCTAATCAATGGTGGGTGAATCGTTCGAGAAATGTCATAAGAAAATAAAATGTACAGAGAGAAAAGAAGATTCCCACCCACAAATATTCTTTTCTGTAGCTACATGAGGTAAAATTGAAGGCTTGGTCGGCCAAATTTCGAAAATCAATGGTGGCATCATCGGATCACAAAAAAAAAAGCTTTCAGATTTTCAAAAGAAAACTTGTTTGAAATTTGACCATGTATGGCCTGCATTAGGCCTCTTTCACGTGATCAGTCCAATTGCATCCACCTGTCTGTTTTTCAGGTGGACCTGATCGAACCTTCCATTCGTTTCTATGGAGAGGCAGATGTAAATGGACTTGTGTCAATTTATACCCACTTACTTCCAAGCCAAACCAGTCCGCTAAAATAAAAAAGAAGGGGATCCGTTCCCCTTCCATCTAGAAGATCTGATCGGTGGACAGCCGATCTGCTTACACCCGGCCACTCATAGTGTAGAAAAGGAGTGGAAAAGGACCTGTCATCCGCCCGTTCTGCTCTGCTTAGCAGCGGATCAGTGGACAGATCCCCGCTGAGCAAACCAGAGTCAACTGGAGTCCAGCCCATATGAAAGGGGTCTTAGTTTGGTTTTCTTCTTTTTGTAAACAAGGCGGATCCCTGGTCTGACAGGGGAGGAGAAAGAGATCAGCTGTTCCTAGTGATCAGGAACAGCGATCTCTCTTCTCCCAGCCAGTCCGTCCCCCATACAGTTAGAAACACCTCCCTAAGGAACACTTAACCTCTTGATCTCCCCCTAGTGTTAACCCCTTTCTTGCCAGTGTCATTTACACAGTGATCAGGGCATTTTTATAACACTGATCACTGCATTGGTGTCACTGGTCACCAAAAAGTGTTACTTAGGGTCAGATGTGTCTGCCGCAATGTCACAGTCCCACTAAAAATCGCAGATCGCCGCCATTACTAGTAAAAACAATAAAAAAATAAAGTCCCTAAATCTTTCCCCTATATTGTAAACTCTATAATTTTTGCACAGACCAATCAAATATACGCTTATTGTGATTTTTTTTAACCAAAAATATGTAGCAGAATACACATTGGCCTAAACTGATGAATACATTTTTTGTTTTTTTTATATATATATTTTTTGTATATGTATTATAGCAGAAAAAAAAAAAAATGTTTTTTTTTTTTTTTTTCAAAATTGTCGCTCTTTTTTTGTTTATAGCGCAAAAAATAAAAACCGCAGAGGTGATCAAATACCACCAAAAGAAAGCTCTATTTGTGGGAAAAAAACAAACATGAATTTTGTTTGGGTACAGCGTCGCACGACCGCACAATTGTCAGTTAAAGCGACGCAGTGCTGTATTGCAAAAAATGGCCTGGTCATTAACCATTTAAGGACCGAGCCTCTTTCTGAGATTTGGTGTTTACAAGTTAAAACCATTTTTTTTTTTTGCTAGAAAATTACTTAAAACCCCCAAACATTATATATATTTTGTTCTAACACTCTAGAGAATAAAATGGCGGTCGTTGCAATGCTTTCTGTCAAAACGTATTTGCGCAGCAGTCTTACAAACGCACTTTTTTGAATTAAAAAATAAGATGACAGTAAAGTTAGCCCAATTTTTTTTTTTCAAATTGCGCCCGCTCGTGGAATGGCGACAAACTTTTACCCTTAAAAACCTCCATAAGCAACGTTTAACCTCTTCCCGCCCGGCCTATAGCGGATTGACGTCAAGGAAGTGGTTCCGTTATCCTGACTGGGCGTCATATGACGTCCAGCAGGATAACATGCCGCCGCGAGCCTGGGCGCGCATCGCGGCGATCGGTGGATCGGTGTGTCAGCCTGTGGCGGAGGCTCTTTATCACGTGATCAGCCGTGTCCAATCACGGCTGATCACGATGACAATAAGAAGAGCTGTTGATCGGCTTTTCCTCACTTGCGTCTGACAGACGCGAGTAGAGGAGAGCTGATCGGCGGCTCTCCTGACAGGGGGGATTGTTTATCAGCGCAGCCCCCTCAGATCACCACACTGGACCACCAGGGATCGCCACTAGGACCACCAGGGAAGGGGCAACATGTGGATGGCCAGGTATGTACCCCATGGCCATTCACATGTGTCCAATGTGCCCATACTGTGCCAATCAGTGCCCACAAATGGGCACTGATTGGCACCATTATGTTTCAGTTATGCCCAGCAATGCCACCAATAAATTTTATCAGTGCCACCAATCAGTGTCATCAGTGCCACCTGTCATTGCCCATCGGTATCACCTGTCAGTGCCCATCTGTGCCCATCTGTGCCCATCAGTGCCCATCAGTGCCACCTATCAGTGCCACCCATAAGTACCCATCAGTGCCACCCATATGTACCAATCAATGCCACCTACGAGTGCCCATCAGTGCCACCTATGAGTGCCCATCAGTGCCGCATACCAGTGCCGCCTATCAGTGCCCATCAGTGCCACCTATCAGTGCCCATTAGTGCCGCCTATCAGTGCCGATCAGTGCCGCCTATCAGTGCCTATCATCAGTGCCCATCAGTGCCACCTCATTGGTGCCACCTCATCGGTGCCCATCAGTGCCGTCGTATCAGTGCCCATCAGTGCAGCCATATCAGTGCCCAACATTGAAGAAGAAAACGTACTTACTTACAAAAAATTTTAACAGAAACAAAGAAAAACTTGTTTTATTTCAAAATTATCGGTCTTTTTTTATTTGTTGCACAAAAAATAAAAACCACAGAGGTGATCAAATACCACCAAAAGAAAGCTTTATTTGTGGGAACAAAATGATAAAAAAATTTGTTTGGGTACAGTGTAGCATGACCGCGCAATTGTCATTCAAATTGCGACAGCGCTGAAAGCTGAAAATTGGCTTGGGCGGGAAGGTGTCTAAGTGCCTGGTATTGAAGTGGTTAAAAAATTCTACAGGTTGCATGTTTAGATTTACAGAGGAGGTCTAGGGCTAGAATTATTGCTCTTGCTCTACCGATTGCGGCAATACCTCAAATGTGTGGTTTGAACACCGTTTTCATATGCGGGTGCTGCTCACTTATGAGTTCGCTTCTGCACGCAAGCTCGGCGGGACGGGGCGCTTTTAAAAAAAAAAAATTTCTTATTTATTTTACCTTTTATTTTATTTTTTACACTGTTCTTTTAAAAAAAAATGGTGTCACTTTTATTCCTTTTTCAAGGAATGTAATCATCCCTATAATAGACAAAAAGCATGACAGGACCTCTTAAATATTTACACTAAAATGCAATAAAAAAATCTTTTAAGAGGTATGCAGTGGTATGGAGATGGGTGGGGGCCATCTTCCCCTCACTTGTCTCTATGCCATGCCAGGGACAGGACACGATCGCCTCCGCTGATACCGACGGCTCCGGTAAGGGGTGGAGGACGGCGGGCGGTTTGGAAGTTGTTAGGGGGTAAATCCTTCCGGGGCTTGAGTGGTTTATTTGGCTGTTGCTGTGTGCATGCAGCCTATGTTACACTATGGGGATGCAGAAGCTGTACAAACACAGCCACGGGTATGCACTTGGGGCCACTAACTAGCCACATCTGCACACTTATCAAATTAGGACCTGTGGCTGTGTTCATGCAGCCACTGCATCATCATAGAACAACAGGCGGCTCCAACTGCGCAAACAAATCTCTCATTCACACTGTAAATGTTTTTAAATGATTCTTTACAATGTTTTTAAAATGTATTTTAAAAATTTACCTTTACATTTTTTAACCTTTTTTTACAGGGTGAGGGGGAATTAGACCTCTGACATCTCCCCTTTGAACAAGAGATAAAAATTGAGGACACAGATTCTTCAGTTCCTTTCTCTGTAGCCTCAGCTGCACTGAAGATGAATTAACAATACACAGAGTCTCCAGTTCATTCATAAACTGAAGCAGAGTAAACACATGGCCTGGGCACATAGGGGGGAATGTGGGCAGCACAGGGATGGGGATTGTGGGGCAGGTCGAAAGGACAGTTACAGAACAATGCACTCTGTGTCTCCTCCACCAGCAGCTGAAAGCTGATGGAAGGGAAAGGGGGAGAAATCGGCTTCCAGTTGCTGGAGGGAGAGACAGTGTATCATTCTGTAACTGCCCTCCCGTAATGTCACACCTGGCCCCCCTGTGTGCCCGGACCCCCTACAGGTGGACTGATGGTCCCCCCTTGTTAATGGCCCTGGCTGGGCACTCTCTAGTTCTGGCCATGCGAATCTTTGCCTGTTAAGGGCTCCATTTGGTTTTACCACTATTGGATGATAAGAGTGGCGATAGCAGTGTCACTTCTCCTGCTAACTAGGAGCTGGAGGTGGTTAGAAAGCAGTGGGGAGGGGAAGAGAGCTGGAGAGAGATGCAGGCTTTGTTCAGTCCTCCGCCAGCTCCTTCCTCTGACCATGAGTGGTCCATGCAGCCTTGCCGCATCTCCATGAAATGAGTATTGGCCTGGAGTAAAGGTAAGTGAAGGAGGGAGGGGGGAGACTGAGCTTATTGAGTTATTCTATTAATGTCACTATTATTATCACTATTGTCATTCTTATTGTCACAGTTGTCACTGTTATTGTCTCTCATATTGTTACAATTGCTCAGTTGATGCTGTTAAGTTTGCCTGTTTTTTGCCCAAATATTCTCAGGATTGCCCATTTGTTGCCCATGTATAGCTACTATGGTCTATTTGGTGCAACATATTCAAATAATTGCTCGTTTGTAGTCCAAGTTTTGTCAAGAATGTCTCCTTCATTTTTTATTTATTTTTTTTCTTTCATATTGTCAACTTAGCTATATGTGCTTGGAGGACCATATGACTCCACAATTTTATTCTCTGCAGGCCTATCGCTACCAAACTGCAACACTGTTAGCTTCATATTTGGTTAAGGTTATGTTTGTGCCAATGTTATACCATTGCAGCTATTAGCCTCTTCCCCGCTCTGCCTTTCATTCACTGAAGGCTTGTCACTATTAAACCACAGTGCTAATTTAATATCCCTGCAAGTCTGTCACTATAAAACTGCAGAACCGTTAGCTCCACATTTGGCCATAGTGCACTAGGATCACTGCTTTTAAACCATTACCATTTTGAACAAATAACTATTTCCAAGCCAACATTAACGTTTTTATGGAACAATCTATAATTTCTGAAATTATCCCTTTTGATTTGGCTTGCCTTTCTCCATAAAAGCTCCATAAACCTTTCACGCTGAAAATAATAAGGTTGGTCGATTCCAAATCCTATTAAAGAACTGGATGTATATGCCCAACTCTCTAACTATATAAAATTAACTTTTCAAAATCCGAGGCTATGAATGTTATGGTCACCCCCCCCCCCCCCCCCCCCCCAACACACACACACTGATTAAGCAACCTGCAATCAAACTTTCCATTTAAAAGGGGTATGGGGAAACTGAAATATTTGGGGATTTTTCTCACCCAAACCCTGGCCACAATGTTCAGAGAAAACTTTCCTCCCCTGCTCTCCTCTATTCGTAAGGACTTGTGAAAGTGGCAACTGGCGTTGCACACCTGGTTAAAGGGAATTGCAGTTTCTATGGGCGGACTGCCCAGCCCCAATCAAGGCAGATAACCTCAGTATGCCGAAACAATTCGAAGGAATGGGCATTTCCTACCCAGTGCCTTACTTTTAATTTTTCCATTTGGTCAGGGTTCTAGACTGATGCAAGCACGCAAACTTTAAGAGCTCTGTCTCCTGTTCCCCTGCAAGCATTCTCATGGTTGTCAGATTCTTGTCCCACTGCCTTCAGAGATCAATCGATCATTGGAGCCACCTTCAAAGTCATTTTTTTAAACCAACCCTAAAGTGAATAATGCGTATGTCACCTTGCCTATGTTTCCCATCATAGGAAACCCAGAATTCCCACCCAGGCTTAGTGACCTCAAGTTTCAGCCAACTTTTATGGCAAACCACTTTCAATTGAAAGATTTTCATGCCGATGCCACATGGAAACCTGTTCAAGCCATACAGTTGATGTGGACCCCTCTTTACCTTCATGGCAGGCATTTCAAGTCATACACCACCTCATCCCTCCATTTGCAGAAGGTCATCCCTGCACACCCTTCAAACTTAGTTTTACACACACACCTCGGGCTTTCGACACAGTGTTTCACTCCCCTTGTTTTATGCTCCGCACCTCTCCGGATGGATACACTCCTACCTTCATCTCAGACTAGGAGACTCCTTCCGCTATGGACCGGAAGGAGTTTATCTTGCAAGTCCTCTATCTCTTTGAGACTACAAGAATCTGGTTATAAGCACCTAACCCGATAGTATAAGGATCTGGTGAAACTGTATCACATGTTCCCGAATGTAGATCCTACTGGCTGGAGGTGCAGAATCTCGTGAGGCACCTTACTCAAAGTTTTTCGGTCACGTCTACGGATCTGCCCCTTCTGGGACGATTTCTACGCCCTAACCCAGAACCACACAACCCTAACTTTGGACCAGGACCCAGCCGTCTGTCTACTGCATCTTAGCACGCTTTGTAAACAGAAATATCACCACTCTCTGATGCAACACTTGGTCAGTGCAGCCAGGCCCTGTATATTGGCACACTGGAAATCAACCACACCCCCACTGTAGATCAATGGCTGATATCAGTATTATGCAGGTGGAGCGCCCTACCTCTTCTTTGAGGAGACAGGAGGCCCACTTCAAAAAAACATAGTTCTCCTGGTCCCAATTCACTTTCTCTGATAATTATAAAGAGCTCCTTGAGTGCTACACCGTACTAGACCAAGGGGGTAGTCCCCCCCCCCACTCCCACACCCTATTTTCCCCTATCTTTCTTCTTTTTCCCCTTTCCCAGTTTTGTAGTTTCACATATCTCTAAGTTCTCTCTTAGGGAGATTTTTTGGCAGAGGGCATTAAGCCTCCCCTCCGTTGACATGCGTTCAGTCCACAAGTGGAACTTCATACTTCCCCTTTGCAGACCTATGATGGGCGGTCCCACCTCGGACAGTTGTTCCTTAAAGCAGCACACTCATTTGTACTCCTTCCTACTTCTCTGAGGTGACATTTTATACAACTATTACTATGCAACTTCTTTGTATGCGAACCATTGTTGGTGACTTGAAGATGGTTTCTCCTATTCTGTGTAAATTCTTTATTTTGTCACCAAAAATAAAGAATTTTTAAAAAAATTATAAGGTTGATGTATGCAACGACTTGTGTTGCAAATGTAAATTACATAAAACCTGACGCATGTATGTTCCACAAGATCAGCACGTGTCATCAAGTTCATATGAAGGGCAATTCGTAATTGTACCATGATTAATTCAACAGTCACATTTCATAGCTCTCAAAAAGTTCAACCTTATTAAATTTAACATATTCTACTATATGATTATTATCTTTCCTGGTAAGGAATTTTGTAGAGCTAGTTTTTACATATTGATGGGCAGGGTTGAAGATTATAAAATCATGTCATGCAGACATGCTGTGCTTGTTTTCTGACTACCTTAAAGTTCATTGCACATTTTATTGATTGTGTTGTGTGTTAAATCTAGCACTCACCTCCTATCTTCATGCAGTGTATCCATTCCCAATGAATCATGGAAGTTCTTCTGTGCCCCTTCTTCCTTCTTGTGATGAATGCAGCTATTGTGTTGTGAGGGAACGCCTTTTAAAACCGCACCAGAGCAACTAAAAATACAAGTGTGAGTCACATTCCTGTATCAACGTGCCGCACAAGCACAATATTACTTTATGGATAAACTCTAGGGAAACGGCTACATACTAAGCTGAAAAACAAATATTTGAAGGATATTACATGCCATATAGTTGTAATTCTGTTCAGCGACTCTAACCCTTTGACAATGCTAGGGTCTAGCATCCAATTGCTAGACCCAAGCATTGTCACATGATCGGGGTAGTGATGTCACAGCTACTCTTAGCACCCAACTAGCGCTCCTGCTCCTCCCCCTTCCAGCATCCGGGTTTTGGCTATGGCATTCTCCCTGTCTTTGACCACCTGCAAGCTGATTGATGTGGTCATTCTCTGGGTGGAAACTCAAACCTGCTATAAGCCAGCTAAACCCTCACTTGGATGCTTGTGATAGAGAGTGATAGGTGTGTTATTCCTGATCAAGCCCCCCTGTCTGTCTGCCCTGCTCTGCTAGATTGGATTTCCCTGTATATGATCTCGGACCGGATTTTGGGCTATTCCCTGAACTCAGCCTGTCTTTTACCTGGACTGTCATTGAACCACGCTACCTGCCTGCTTACCACAAGTACTGGATTTCTTTGCTTACTTTGTGCCTGCCCGGTTGTGATAGCCAGGGATTATGGCATTGTGTATAAGTCCTGGGGGCAACCAAGTACCGGTAGGCCTGCTTGTCTTATGGGAAAGGGGGCTGCTATAGGTGAAGAACACAGTAGCCAGCTACAGTGACTGACCACTTGCTTTGAGGTAGACATGACAAACACCAACTGTCACTAGGGATTTTACTGCAGGCTGTAACAGATGCAGGAGTAGTGGCAAGGAAGCACTGGCAAGGTACAGAGGCGTAACTAGAACCTTCAGGGCCCCGGTGCAAGAAACCATGATGGGCCCCCCTTCCTTCTGAGCCCCAGGCTTCCAATTTTAGGAGGGTGTCCATGGACATCCTCCCAAAACCGTGCTTCCTGCATGACCCCTGGGACATGCATCCAGTGCAATCACATCGGCCCTTTACCATGTGATCAGCTGATCACTTGTAAACAGACTTGCGGTTATCCACAGCCCTTTCCTCACACGCTGTGTCTGTGTTAGGAAAGGACTGCCGTTAACTGTCATGAATGTCAGTAAATTGTTTACACTGATAATCAGTGCCCCAATCATCAGTGCCATCTATCAGTGCTGCCCATCAGTGCTCATTAATGCCGCCTATTAGTGCCATCAATTCTGCCTATCAGCACCACCTATCAGTGCTCATTAATGCCGCCTAACAGCGTCCATCAGTGCCACCTATCAGTACTCTTCAATTCTGCCCATCAAAGCCCATCAATACTGCATTTCAGTTCTGCCTATCAGTCTTCCTCAGTGCCCATCAGTACCACCTATCAGTGCAGCCTATCAGTGCACATTAGTGCCTCCTATCAGTGCTGTCTATCAGTGCTCATCAATGTGGCCTATCAGTGCTCATCAGTGCCTCCTTTCAGTGCTCATCAGTGCCTCCTATCAGTGCCCATCAGTGCCTCCTATCAGTGCCCATAAATGCCTCCTATCAGTGTCCGTCAGTGCCTTTTATCAGTGTCCATCAGTGCCTTCTATCAGTGCTCATCAGTGCCTTCTATCAGTGCTCATCAGTGCCGTCTATCAGTGCTCATCAGTGCCTTCTATCAGTGCTCATCAGTGCCCAACAGTGGATTCTATCAGTGCTCATCAGTGCCTTCTATCAGTGCTCATCAGTGCCTTCTATCAGTGCTCATCAGTGCCGTCTTTCAGTGCTCATCAGTGCCCATCAGTGCCTTCTATCAGTGCTTATCAGTGTCGTCTATCAGTGCTCATCAGTGCCTTCTATCAGTGCTTATCAGTGCCCATCAATGCCGTCTATCAGTACTCATCAGTGCCTTCTATCAGTGCTTATCAGTGCCCATCAGTGCCTTCTATCAGTGCTCATCAGTGCCTTCTATTAGTGCTCATCAGTGCCTTCTATCAGTGCTCATCAGTGCCCACCAGTGCCCATCAGTGCGTTCTATCAGTGCTTATCAGTGCCTGCTATTAGTGCTCATCAGTGCCTTCTATCAGTGCTCATCAGTTCCTTCTATTAGTGCTCATCAGTGCCTTCTATTAGTGCTCATCAGTGCTCATCAGTGCCTTCTATTAGTGCTCATCAGTGCCTTCTATTAGTGCTCATCAGTGCTCATCAGTGCCTTCTATTAGTGCTCATCAGTGCTCATCAGTGCCTTCTATTAGTGCTCATCAGTGCCTTCTATTAGTGCTCATCAGTGCCTTCTATTAGTGCTCATCAGTGCCTTCTATTAGTGCTCATCAGTGCTCATCAGTGCCTTCTATTAGTGCTCATCAGTGCTCATCAAAGCCTTCTATTAGTGCTCATCAGTGCCTTCTATTGGTGCTCATCAGTGCTCATCAGTGCCTTCTATTAGTGCTCATCAGTGTCTTCTATTAGTGCTCATCAGTGCCTTCTATTAGTGCTCATCAGTGCCTGCTATTAATTTCCATCAGTGCCGTCTGCCTTCTCAGGACAGCACGGCTCTGAGCGGAGATCGTGTGTCATAGAACAATAGCACAGAGACACCGGCGGCAGGGGCGTTGCTAGGGGGTGGCTATTGGGGCAACAGCCCGAATCTGGGGCCTATAGCCCCGAGTCTCTTGCAGCAGGGTCCCTGCCTAACTAGCGGGCTGCGGCGGGTGGGCTGGCTGCATGAGAGAGGCGGAGGAGAGGAGAGAAGCTAGCAGGCGGATGAGTAGAGATGACATCTCTCTCCGCCCGCTTCACATCAGCGCTCTTCACAGCCGGGCCTCTTCAATTTGGGAGAGAGGTGCGGCGAGCAGCAGAGAGATGACATCATCTCTCACTGCCCGTCACACATCAGCGCTCCCTCACAGCATGGTGGAGTGGAAGTCACTTGCTTCCTGTCAAGCTCCACTTTGCAGCCAGACCCCCTTGCTTCAATGTCGGAGGTGCGGTGGGGAGCGGCGAGATGACATCATCTCTCACTGCCCGCCCTGCATCACCTCTCCCCTGCTCTCACTAATTGGACCAGTGCTGTCAGCCTGCCACCAGTGCAGCGTCAGTGCACATTTGGTGGCCCTGGCTGACATGGCAAGTGACAATCCACATCAGTTGGTAAGTGACAATCTGCAAATGGTGGCAGGTGACGTGGCAAGTGACAATCTGCAAATGGTGGCAAGAGATGTGGCAAGTGACAATCCACATCTGCTGCCAGGTGAAAGTGGCAAGTGACAATCCGCATCTAGTGGCAGGTGACGGTGGCAAGTAACACGCTGCATCTGGTGACAGGTGATGGTGGCAAGTGACACGCTGCATCTGGTGGTGGGAGATGTGGCAAGTGATACGCCCAGGGCTCCCACTAATTCTGCAGTATGGTGAGTTGAACCACTTCATTATATATTATAATGTAACAATAGAAATAATGCACTTCAATTACCCTGACACCATATCAACCATGGTGCCATGATGAAGCGCCAACACCAGCCATCGCCTGTGAAAAATTACTTACCACCGGTCTCCCCCCCCGCTGGCATGCATAAAGGTTGGTAACCACTGCTCTAGCCCCAGATCTTTTGCAGACCTAGCAACGCCCCTGACCGGCGGCATTAATGTTCTACTTGCCCGTCCGTCCTCTCTGGCAGGGGATGAGAGAGGACACACAGCTGATCTCACGGCTCCCCATTATCCCTCCTCCCTTTCCTGTGTGCTCCGTGGGAAATGTGAGCTCCTTAGCTTCACAATTGACTGCCCGCAGAGCACACAGGAGAGGGAGGGTGGAGAAGGGGGAGCCGTGAGATCAGCTGTGTGTCCTCTCTCATCCCCTGCCAGAGGGGACGGACGGAGAGGACGGACGGGCAAATAGAACGTTAATGCCGCCGGTGTCTCTGTGCTATTGTTCTATGACACACGATCTCCGCTCAGAGCCGTGTGTGAAGAGCAACCCCGCTGCCCCCCCCACAGTGGCGGAATGCGGGGCCCCGTTGCAACTGCGACTGTTGCGACCCTGGTACTTCCGCCACTGGCAAGGTAAGTATCAGGGGTTCAAGGGGGCTAGGAGCATTTACAAAAACTCTGTTACTTTCTTCTAAATGGGGAAGGTGACAGTATCTCTTTAACCCTGTTAGATGTTATCGCTAGGCTGGACCCCACTGTTCTTTGCTGCAGTTAAGCAATACGGCTTGGTCACCAGCCTTCCCTAGACTGGGATTAGACAATAAAGGGGTAGACTCATGAGGTTATCTCTCTGCTCTTCCTGTGAAAATGTGCATGGAACAAAGCTGTACATATTAAAATATTTACACTAGATGTATATAAAATACTTTTTAGGAGTAGATCACTGAATTAAGTGGTATTTTTAACATTGTTGGTTAGCGTGTTGTTTTTTTTTATTTTTTTTAAATTCTTTGCCTATATTGCTGATAACATTTCCCATACTACACGCTTCCGCATGGCAGCAATCCTGCCATGTGTTTTAAATTAAAGAGCAATATTAGGCAATATACAGTATATGAAACAATGTGATCATACTTCCACCTACCCTTCCTCCTCTCTAGTAATCTTCTACTGTAAGGTTATTAAACCAAGGAGAACTTTAGAATTTACCCTTCGTACTGCAAGCTTGGTCAATGTGAGACAATTAATTATATCATGCCAGCATTTGAAATTTATTTTTTCTGAAATCGTGTGAATAGACATACCAAAAATATCTATTTTATGTGTGAAGTGTTGGTGCACTCCACAGAAGGAAGTTAATGTAAAACGAGTATGGTTCTCTCTAGTGAAGGATTAAGAGAGAGTATGGTGCACTTCAGAGAAGGACAATTACGGAAGAAGAGAGAGCATGGTGAATGCCAGAAATAGATGACGACTTAAGTCGTGAGAGCATGACAAAATCCACAGAGAGATGAGGATTGAAGAAAAGAGAGCATGGTGCACTCCAGAGAAAGATGAAAACTGAAATAGAGAGAGCATGGTGCACTCCAGAGAAGGATGAAGACTGAAGAAGAGAGAGCATGGTGCACTCCAGAGAAGGATGAAGACTGAAGAAGAGAGAGCATGGTGCACTTCAAACAGATGTACAACCATAAAATGTCAGTGCTTCAGTTGTTGCCAATGGATGGTATTGTATACAAATCCACATATTGGATCAACCACCATCACAAGGAATTTTTTGCAATGTTTAATGGCATTGGCCAACACAAGCCCCTTCCCCAGGCAAACAGTGATGATATTTACTAATAAAAATGTAATTATTAAAAATTTTAAGAGAAGCATGTGATGTGCTGGGGATTTATGCAATGACTGAAAATTGATTTCCAGAGCTGGAAAAAAAGCCAAAACATCATAAGGGAACACTTAAGAAGTGAGTTAATGCCATTTGTAAAAGGCACACGGTGCCAAATAGTGCAGATTTCTCCCATGTGCCACTTTCTCACATCCGTAAACATTCTTGGTATGATACTAGACCCGAGGGGTCTTGTTTAAAACTTTTTTTTACATTTCTATCGTTGGCAATTTTTTCCACAAGTCAGCAGACAGCATCATTAATATCTTGCCTGCAAGATACTATCATAGTAGTCCCGGGTCAAGACACTTGCTTGATACCATAAAAAAATAGAACTTTTCATAAAGTTTTTTACCTTTGGACTTTCTGGTGCCCCTCACCTACATAAACTATGTATATTGTAAATACTGACTTGCCCTACTTACCAGTCTCCTCCAAGAGTTGATCAGCTTTTAAAAAAACTCTACCACGTATCATCGGCAACTCAAAAAGTCATTCTCACATACATACAGCGTAGTTGACCTAACTATCCATTTAGATGTCAAAACAAGGAACAAACAGTATAGTCAGTGTGGCACACCACTTGAGAAATGGAGGATCGAGGTTAAAAATATTAGGTTGCTTCTATATAACAGTGATTTGTGAAGATAAAGGGGATACTTTATGAAAAATAATTTTATAACTGTTGCCTCTCATTTACCCATTTCAAAAATATTGAAGACATTTTACCAAATAGGTTTGTATATCGGACACTAAAACAAGAAAATTGTGAAACTCACATGAAAGTGCTATGCTATGACAAAAGCACTTGTAAAAATAAAGTATACATTGTAAATTCATAGCCTATAATTTGTGTAATGAAAAGCCACAAGTGTTTTATGTAAATTGTTATTCATTCCAGAGCTGTTGATCATTTTCTATACAATTAAGAGTTTGTTTTTAAAATGCTGCAATCAGCCAACAGTGGAACAAAAAGGCTTTGTGCCACTGGAAAAACACATAAAAGAACATGTGTGCAGTAAAGCAGAGCTGACACCAAATAATGGGATTGTATATTAATTATTGTGCCTTGATATACAGATAACACTGGGGGGGTCAATATTACTAAGAAAACATAATTAAATCTGCTTATATTTTGCCATCTATTTGTTACTGGTGTAAATTTGGTCAGGGGACACACTGGGCACCTTTTGATGCCATTATTCTATGTGCTGGGTGTCCAATGTGTCCCCTGTACCTTTAAGGAGGATTGGGCTACCTCTAGGCCCACCTGCCCCTTATCTATCCATTAGAATGCATGTGCTTCCATTGTGGAGACCTCATAAATTTAGAAGGTTAGGACTGCAAGTGATACAGGGTGCTGTGAAGTGGCCTTACAGCTTACGCATGCGTTTGCAAATGTGTGCTGTTTTAACACATACTGTTGGACAGGTTAATTTGATTGGTAAGCAGTAAGAGTGGTTGGTGAGTTGAGCTATGAATTTTCTCTGGTTTTGTCTTATATTTTGTCTTGCCTGTTTTCTTCCTCCTTCATGACATTTTTAATATAACTTTTTCCTTTTTCATTACATACCTTATTTTAGACCCAGTGATGGGGTCTCTGTGGTTCTCTATGCAATGCATACAGATCATGGCTAGTGGGAGGGGCCAGGAGGGCACTATATATATAGCTTCCTGCAAAAATGACATCACTTTGCCTCAGTACTCCCAAAAACCCTATTACCTGATGCAAGCAATGGGTTTTTGAAGGAGTTATCAAATATCATATGATGTCATAGATTAACTACTTCCCAACCAGCCGCCGTCGTTATACGGCGGCAGGTTGGCTCCCCTGCGCAAATCACTGTAGCTGTACAACAGCTGCTTTAAGGGCTCTAGGGGGCATGCCGGAGCCGATGCGCGTGGCCGGCCGCCGCAACGTCCGCCGACAACCCGCAATCACTCCTCAGAGAGGCAGAACGGGGATCTGTCAATGTAAACAGACAGATCCCCATTCCGTCAGGGAATTAGAGAGAGATCTGCTGTTCCTAGTGATCAGGAAGAGCGATCTCTCTCTCTACTCCCTGTCAGTCTACCTCCCCCCACAGTTAGAAACACCTCCCTAAGACACACTTAACCCCTTGATCGCCCTCTAGTGTTAACCCCTTCCCTGCCAGTGACATTTATACAGTAATCAGTGGTTATTTTTAGCTCTGTTTGCTGTATAAATGTCAATGGTCCCCAAAGATTGTCAAAAGTGTCCCATCTGTCCGCCCACATTGCCACACTATTGGCCACTACTGGCCACAGAGATTCTGGAATGAGCAGAGAGTCATTTACTATGCTTGTCAGCAGTCCACCTCAAAGACGCGTTGAACGAGGTAGCGGATTTCCTGTCCAGTTAGAGAAAATTGAGTACTGTCTGTGACATTTTTTTTTTTTGCACTAACATATAATTTTTCATGGATGAGCTTTCGGGGTGTGTCCCCTTCTTCAAGGTCCACGCAGTACTGATTCAAAAAGTTTTCACAAAAAATTGCACTAATTTGGCTACTATCACCTCAAGTACTGTCAGGTTAGGTAATACAGGAAGCAGACTGGGCCCTAAACCTGGAGCTATTTGCCCTGATTACTGAAAAATGGGGGAAGCCCCAAGTGGATCTTTTTGCTTCCAGGGAGAATATGAAGCTCCCTCTATTCTTCTCTCTTCACTGACAAAATGGATCCCTAGGGGCAGATGCCCTGGCGCATCCCTGGGAGTTTTGGCTAGGGTACGCTTCCCACCATTTCAGATAATTCCGAGGGTGTTAAAGGTACAGGAGGAGAAAGCTGTAGTGATTCTCATTACTCCCTTTTGGCCAAAGAGTGCCTGGTTTTCTATGATTCTTTGTTTATCGGTCAAACCGATTTGGCATCTTACTCTCAGGAAGGATCTACTGTCTCAGGGCCTAGTAAACTTCCTGGATGTAGCTAGGCTAACGCTGACCGCTTGGTATCTGAGGAACAGCTGCTGAAAAATAAAGGTTTTTCAGAACCATTTATAGCCACCCTGCTTTCCAGTACAAAAAAGGTCACTAGGGCTATTTATGCAAAGGCATGGAAGGTTTTCAATTCATGGTGTCATTTGGAAGGTCAACCATTAAAAGACTTGACCTCATTTCTGCAATTTTTGCAGGCTGGCGCAAACAAATGGCTTGGAAAGATTTATTGCCTCAGAGCCTTTGGTTGCAAGATTTTTTAAGGCTTTGGCCTGGGCTAGGCCAGTCCAAATGAAGAGCTTTCCAAAATGGGATCTTTCGTTAGTTCTTCAAGCATTGATGAAAGAACCATTTGAACCTTTGGAATCAATTTCCCTGAAGAATCCGATGCTCAAGATGGTTTTCCTAGTGGCCATTACATCCGCACAAAGAGTTAGTGAGCTTCATGCTCTTTCGGTGAGGGAAAGTTTTCTATCCATATTCACTGATAGGGCTGTCCTCAGAATGGATCCAAAGTTTCTGCCAAAAGTGGCAACAGCCCAGAACCGTTCTCCAGACATTGTCCCGCCAACTTTCTGTTCAAATCCCTCGAGGGGAAAAAAAAAAGAGAGACTGTTTCAAAATCTAGAAGTAAGAAGGACGCTTTTTGTATTACCTAGAGGTAACAAAAGGTTTCAGGTCATCCGATTCACTGTTTATTCTCTTTGCTGGTAAAAAAAAGGTCACTGAGCATCTAAGGAATCGATAACCAGGTGGCTTGGGTTGGCAACTTCGGAAGCATATTCAAAGATGGAATTGTCTCCTCCACCAGGGATCAGAGTGCATTCTACTAGAGCTCTTGCAACCACCTGAGCAGAGAAAGCTGTTGCCACCCCAGAACAAAACTGCAAAGCGGCCATGTGGTCAAGTTTTTTTGGTGTTTGCCTGTCATTCCAGGCTGGATCTTTTATCAGCAAGTGATCAGGCCTTCGGCAGAAACGTCCTGCAAGCTGTTGTCCCTCCCTAATGGGGTAGGTCTTGGCTATCCTCTCAGGTGCTGTCCTCAAAGACATTTAGGGAAAATTCAAGTTAAGGCTCGTACACACGATCGGATCTTCCGCAGGCAAGACCTTGGACTCTTGTCTGAAGGCGCGTGCCTGGATTTTGTCTTGCATACAAATGGCAAGGAGTTGGCCAACAAACACGAACGTAGTGACGTACTACATGGTTTTTCAGCTCTTTAGCGACACCCTTTGGGCTCCTTCTGCTAATTTCGCGTTAGTAGAAGTTTGATTGTTGACTCGCGCTTTTCATGACACGCTTTTCAGTTAGTTTCTGAACGGCCATTCGTCAAACCAGACATGTTGCGGAATCGGAGGAGATAACGTGTTATTTATTATTGGCCTTGGAGTTACTGCTTTGACCCAAGTCCAGTCCAGGAACAGTAAGAGGAGGATTTCTTGGACCAAAACTTGGTTGCTTTATTAATCGTGACCAATTATGTTATATGCCTTTGCTGCGGGAGCTCCAGGAGAATAATCCAGATGTTTTACGGAATTATCTCCGGATGACGGACCCCTGCTTTCACCAACTTTTGGCATTGTTGACCTCCTATATTAAGAAGCAGGACACATGCATGAGGCTTTTATTTTATTTTTTGGTTGAATAATAATGATTTGATTTGTTATATTTTCTATATTTTTGGATGCATAGGATGCACTTTTTGGTTAAGTTCTATTGGCAGATAGCATGTCTAATTTTCTTTTCTTTTTTTAATGCACAATAAAAAAATTGTGGAGAATAATACTTGGCTATGTGTTTTTCTTCAAATGACAGTTTGGTAGTAGGCAGTGACATTTAAAAAAATACACACTGTATCTGGCGACAGGCTGTTGGTGGCAAGGGGCACACTGTATCTGGTGGCAGGCTGTCGGTGGCAAGTGGCACACTGTATCTGGTGGAAGGCTGCTGGCGGCAAGTGGCACACTGTATCTGGTGGCAGGCTGCTAGTGGCAAGTGGCACACTGTATCTGGTGGCAGGCTGTCGGTGGCAAGTGGCACACTGTATCTGGTGGAAGGCTGCTGGTGGCAAGTGGCACACTGTATCTGGTGGCAGGCTGCTAGTGGCAAGTGGCACACTGTATCTGGTGGCATGCTTTTGGTGGCAAGTGGCACACTGTATCTGGTGGCAGGCTGCTGGTGGCAAGTGGCACATTGTATCTGGTGGCAGGCTGCTGGTGGCAAGTGGCACGCTGTATCTGGTGGCAGGCTGCTAGTGGTAAGTGGCACACTGTATCTGGTGGCAGGCTACTGGTGGCAAGTGACATGCTGCATCTAGTGGCAGGCAACTGTGGAAAGTGATACGCTACATCTGGTGGCAAGCAATGGTGGCAAGTAACAAGCTGCATCTGGTGGGAAGTGACAAGCTCTGGTTCCCACTGATTCTGCATGATGGTGAGTTAAACTATTTCACTATATATTACAATGAAGTAATAGAAATAATGAAATTTGATCATCCTGACACCATATCAAGCATGGTGTCAGGATGATTTTAAGTGCTAACACGTTCCATTTGCCTGACAAATCACCTCCACTGCCAATTTCCCCATCAACCCCGAGACTACATCCCCCACCCTCATCTTTTTTTGGGAAGGGGGGTTGTCCCTGAATGGCAGTTAGGAAATGTGGTCTCCCTACGTTGCTGCTGGTGAGAGACAGCATAGCAGGTGGTATTGGTGGTGTTGCTGCTGCTCAAAGGCTGCATGGCTGGTATTACTGGTGAGAGTATATTTAATTTGTTTTAGTGAAAAATTGTTTGCATTTTCATTTTGTTTCCATAAAAAGGCCCACCAAAATCCTCAGCACCAGGCCCATGATGCTCTTAATCTGGCCCTGCTGATAGAGAAGAAGTGGGCAGAGTACTAGGGGCCAGAGGAACAAATCTCTCAATACACCTTTCCTATAACGTCTGTCTATACAGATGGTGATTTGCATGGCTTCATTTAATGACTTTGGTTCATGGTATTGTAATAAGGAGTCCTTAATGGAGTCTGATAAGCCTAACCTGAAGTGGCTGGGTCGTACAAGCCAAACCTGATTTCTTTTTATGAGGAGGTAAGTAAAACCTTGGACAAAGGGGTGGCTGTGGACGTGGTATACTTGGATTTTGCAAAAGTGCTTGACGCAGTTCCCCACACGGCTAATATGTAAGGTAAAGTCTACAGGCTTGGAAAGATTGTAAATGGATAGCAAACTGGCAAAAAAACAAATTCAGTGAGTAGTGGTTAATGATTCTTACTCTGAATGGTCTAAGGTTATCAGAGGTGTACTCCAAGGTTCAGTGTTGGGAACCTTACTTTTTAATAACTTTATAAATGATATAGGGTCTGGGATTAAAAGTACCATTTCTATCTTTGCAGATGACACCAAGCTATGCAGTGGATTAATGTCCTTACAGGATGTCTCCAATTTACAAGATGACCTCACTGCACCCATTTAATTGGGCAACTAAGTGGCAAATGAAATTTAATGTTGATGAATGTAAAGTTATGCACTTGAGGGGCTAAGAATATGCATGCATCATACATACTAGAGGGAGTACAACTGGAGGAATCCATAGAGAAGGATTTGGGGATTTTGGTAGATCATAAGCTCAATAATAGCATGCAATGCCAAGCTGTGGTTTTTAAAGCGAGCAAAGTCCTTTCTTGTATTAAGAGAGGTATGGACTCCAGAGAGAGAGTTCATTTTGCCCCTGTTCAAATCATTAGTAAGATTGGCCACCAGTTCTCAAAAAGATATCGGGGAACTGGAGAAAGTACAGAGAAGGGCAACCAAACTGATAAGAGGCATGGAGGAGCTCAGCTATGAGGAAAGATTAGAGGAACTGAACTTCTCTCTTGAAAAGAGGAGATTAAGGGGGAATATGATCAACATGTACAAATGCATAAGTGGTAGTGAACTTGGTGTTGCGTTATTCACTTTAAAGTCATCACAGAGGACAAGGGGGCACTCTTTACATCTATAGGAAAAAAGATTTCATCACCAAATACGGAAAGGTTTCTTCACAGTAAGAGCTATGAAAATGTGGAATAGACTCCCTCCAGAGGTGGTTCTGGCAAGCTCAGTAAATTGCTTTAAAAAAGGCCTAGATTCTTTCCTAAATGTACATAATATTACTGGGTACTAACATTTATAGGTAAAGTTGATCCAGGGATAATTGGATGATTGCCTTTCGGGGGATCAGGAAGGTATTTTTTTACCCAACTGTAGCAAATTGGAGCTTGCTTTGCTGGGGTTTTTCGCCTTCCTCTGGATAAACTGTGGGTGAAGGATTGTGTATAGGGGATTGTGTTATATTATATATATATTTTTGGGGGGGTTGAACTAGATGGACTTGTGTCTTTTTTCAACCTGAGTGGTGGTTTCCATTATTTTAAATAAAAAACAATATTTATTCCATTAAAATGCACTCACTAATAAACTACAGTAGATATAAAAAGTATACACACCCCTGTTAAAATGTCAGGTTTCTGTGATGTAAAAAAAGAGACAAAGGAAAATAATTTCAGAACTTTTTCCACCTTTAATGTGACCTATAAACTATACAACTCAGTTGAAAAACAAACTGAAATCTTTTGGGGTGGGAAGGAGTAAAAATAAAAAAATAAAATAAAATAATGTGGTTGCATAAGTGTGCATACCCTCTTATAACTGGGTATCTAGCTGTGTTCAGAATTAAGCAATCACATTCAAACACATGTTTAATAGGCGTCAGTACACACCTGCCATCATTTAAAGTGCTTCTGATTAACCCCAAATAAAGTTCAGCTGTTCTAGTAGGTCTTTCCTGACATTTTCTTAGTCGCATCCTACAGCAAAAGCCATGATCCGCGGAGTGCTTCCAAAGCATCAGAAGGATCCCATTGTTAAAAGATATCAGTCAGGAGAAGGGTACAAAAGAATTTCCAAGGCATTAGATATGCCATGGAACACAGTAAAGACTGTCATCATCAAGTGGAGAAAATATGGCACAACAGTGACATTACCAAAAACTGTAAATCCCTCCAAAATTGATGAAAAAACAAGAAGAAAACTGGTCAGGGAGGCTGCCAAGGGGCCTACAGCAACATTGAAGGAGTTGCAGGAATATCTGGCAAGTACTGGCTGTGTGGTACATGTGACAACAATCTCCCATATTCTTCATATGTCTGAGCTATGGGGTAGTGTGGCAAGACGGAAGCCCTTTCTTACGAGGAAAAACATCCAAGCCCGGCTAAATTTTGCAAGAACACATCTGAAGTCTCCCAAAAGCATGTGGGAAAATGTGTTATGGTCTGATGAAACCAAGGTTGAACTTTTTGGCCATAATTCCAAAAGATATGTTTGGCGCAAAAACACTGCACATAACCAAAAGAACACCATACCCACAGTGAAGCATGGTGGCTGCAGCATCATGCTTTGGGGCTGTTTTTCTTAAACTGGAACAGGGGCCTTAGTCAAGGTAGAGTGAATTATGAACAGTTCCAAATACCAGCCAATATTGGCACAAAACCTTCAGGCTTCTGCTATAAAGCTGAACATGAAATGGAACTTCATCTTTCAGCATGACAACGACCCAAAGCGTACATCCAAATCAACAAAAGAATGGCTTTACCAGGGGAATTTTAACAGGGGTCTAGACTTTTTATTTCCACTGTATATTAATAAGCATATAAACCTTACTTAAGATGGCCACCATAGTACTTCTGGTGATGTCATTTCCAGTCTGACATCACTTCTTGATGTGTTTTGTTCAATAGACTTTTTCCAAGCAGGGATGGGCTTTATATTCGGGTCGAACATGAGTTCGACTCGAACATTGGCTGTTCGCCCGTTCGCCGAATAGCGAACAATTTGGGTGTTCGCGGCAAATTTGGAAGCCGCGGAACACCCTTTAAAAGTCTATGGGACAAATCAAAAGTGCTCATTTTAAAGGCTTATATGCAAGTTATTGTCATAAACAGTGTTTGGGGACCTGGGTCCTGCTCCAGGGCACATGTATCAATCCAAAAAAAAGTTTTAAAAATGTCAGTTTTTTCGGGAGCAGTGATTTTAATAAAGCTTAAAGTGAAACAATAAAAGTGAAATATTCCTTTAAATTTCGTACCTGGGGGGTGTCTATAGTATGCATGTAAAGTGGCGCTTTGTTCCCGTGTTTAGAATAGTCTGACAGCAAAATGATATTTCTAAAGGGAAAAAAAAGTCATGAAGTAATAGCGGCTATAGTGAATTGTCGGCTATAGTGAATTGTCTGTGGGAGAAATCAAATGTGCCAATTTTAAGGGTTATTATGCAAGTTATTGTCATGAAAAGTGTTTGGGGACCTGGGTCCTGCTCCAGGGGACATGTATCAATGCAAACAAAAGTTTTAAAAACTGCCTTTTCGGGAGCAAAATGACACTTCTAAAGGGAAAAAAAGTCATGAAGTATTAGCGGAAAAGTGCTAATTTTAAGGGTTAATATGCAAGTTATTGTCATAAAAAGTGTTTGGGGACCCAGGTCCTGCCCCAGGGGACATGTATCCAGGGCCGGACTGGCCTACCGGGATAGCGGGAGATTTCCTGGTAGGCTGGCTGCCCTGTGGCCGCTATCAGCTAGGAGCTCTGAAGAGGAGGCGGGGCTGGCTGAGGAAATGAATTCTAGCAGCAGAGGGACAGAGGAGCATGTGGCTATCATGCGGCAGGCAGGTCTAGGGTGTTCAGGAGGATAATGCAGGTGGGAGGGACCATGGACACTGTGTGTTCTCTGGGCAGTGGACTGATCATTTCTCGTATTAGGTTTAGTAGGGAACCCACAGCCAATAACGCTGCTTAGGGGAGTACAAGGGAGGACTTGCTCCTCCTCCCATCCATCTACAGCCAATCAGCAGGCAGTGTAGTCCTCCCCCACTCACATCGACTGCAAGTGCTGAAGTGAGGCTGAATGGGGACGCCAGGAGGGAGCTACAAGGAACAAGGAGGTATGACTACAACAATGCAAGTGCTTCAGGACACACAACTCTGGCTGAATGGAAAAAACAGGATCGTCTGGAGCACAGTGACATGTTGCTGGCCAGCTGCAGAGTATTCCAGATATCTATGTGATCAGGCAGTGTGCAGGTTACCGATCAGCCTCCCCTCATTCTTGTCTCCCTGGTTAATTTGTTTTATTTTATTATTTTTTTCAATATTTTTATTGAAGTATCAATGTTGTATAAAGCACAAGTGACAAAAACAGGAATGAGTATCGAGCACCCACGAATAGTGCTCCTTTTTAGATAATAAACAGAGCAAACTTAATGCAAAATGTGTTTGGCGGAAATGCCAATTAACTTAACCATGTAACATAATATATAGCCCAAAATATTAGGTCATTCACTGTAGAATCAAATGAAAAGAAAAAATAATACATTTCTAACCGAGTAGGGACCGGTTACAGGTTGACTCAAGCTACTTTAAAGTGGTGTTCCGGCCGAAATTATACTTTTTAGATAAAAATACCCCTATAATACACAAGCTTAATGTATTCTAGTAAAGTTAGTCTGTAAACTAAGGTCTGTTTTGTTAGTTTATAGCAGTAGTTTGTTATTTTATAAACTTACAGCAGGCTGTGGCCATCTTAAAGCGGGGTTCCACCCAAATTTTGAACAATATCTGTATGTATTCTCTTCCTTGCCTAGATGCTGACATGCCGTTTAAAAAAATTTAAATCGCCGTAATTACCTTTTATTTTTCTATTCTTCTTTGCACTTCCTGGTTCTCCTCCCGAGGGAGTAGGCGTGTTTCTAGCCTCTCCCAGACTCCTGGGAGCTAGTCTCAGGCTTCCCAGGATGCCACTGAGCATGTGCGGGAACGAGCAGTGAATGCTGGGAGCACAGCATTCACCACATCCAGGAAATAAATGCTTGTGGGCTTCAAATGCCCACAATGAAGATGGAAACCGCCTGCAGTGAATAATATAAGTTATTCTTTCCAACGAAATCTGACACAGGCGGACATATTACACACAATATGTCAGTATGTAATGCTGAGAAGAAAAGTTTTTGAATGAACTCAAAAAAAAAAAAAACGATAGATAGGTGGACCCCCGCTTTAAATGTGGGCATCTGAAGCCAGACTGTATTTCTTCCTGGATCTCATCCTTGCAAATCTCGCACATGCTCGGTGCAGCACAAGCAGTGTAATAGGTTTCAGGTCAGGTTTCCATAGCAACAGCAGTTTCAGAGGAAGTTGCCGCCCCTTCCCAGAAGGCATTGCAAACAGGAAATGATGCCATGGGCCGCGGCCAGGGAGGAGGAAGTGAAAAATGAATACAGCAGATATACAGTAGGTGCTGAGAAAAAAAATAAAAAAATATCCAATTTGTTTACAGTGCACAGTTTAGTGAGGGATGCTGAAGAGTTGTAAAACTGGGTGAAACTCCACTTTAACTGATAGCATTAGGAATGACTTGTACAGGGGGAATAATGTATGTTGTAAGGAACAGAGGGGAGGGAAGAAAGGGGGGGGGATTGGGAAGGGTAAGGAGGGGAGGGAAAAGGGGAACCCCTGTATACATTTCTACTAGTATCATGTCAGCATAGAGATATATGTTCTGTCATAGCATCTCATAGTTAGCAACAATAACCAGGTCAACATGATGGTTACTTTTTTTTATCTGCACATTGTCTGATCACACTGATAAGATCTCTGGAAGACTCTGCAGCAGCATTCTATGAGACCAGGGACACATGGCTGTTAACCATTTCAGCTTATAATCAGCTATTTAGCCAGAGCTCTGTGTGTGCTGCACAGATTGTTTGATGGGTTTGTTTTGGAGGATTTACTGCTGGATCAGGCTAAAATCTTCACAGACCCATTAAATGGTTACTGTCCTCATCTAATCATGAGCAGTTCAGTGTTTGCAAGAAAAATTGTATTTTGGAAACTGGGTGTGATGTTTTCTTCTGTCACTTGGTTGTACTTTCAAAGGAAAATGACTCTCTTCTCTCTCTCTTGCAGAGATGGTTTAAATAGAGTGGAGCAACCCTGCGATACTATATACCTGTACACTGAGTTCAGCTTTAAATGCAGTCTCTGACCATCTCCTGAATCAATCATGTCCGCAATCCCTAACCGTCCCCTGTACTATGTCTGTAGTCTCTGACCATCTCCTGTACTATGTCTGTAGTCTCTGACCATTTCCTGTACTATGTCTGCAGTCTCTGACCATCTCCTGTACTATGTCTACAGTCTCTGACCATCTGCTGTAATATGTCTGCAGTCTCTGACCATCTCGTGTAATATGTCTGCAGTCTCTGACCATCTCCTGTAATATGTCTGCAGTCTCTGACCATCTCCTGTACTATGTCTGTAGTCTCTGACCATCTCCTGTACTATGTCTGCAGTCTCTGACCATCTCCTGTACTATGTCTGTAGTCTCTGACCATCTCCTGTTGTATGACTGCAGTCTCTGACCATCTCCTGTGCTATATCTATAGTCTCTGACCATCTCCTGTATTATGTCTGCAGTCTCTGACCATCTCCTGTAATATGTCTGTAGTCTCTGACCATCTCCTGTACTATGTCTGCAGTCTCTGACCATCTCCTGTAATATGTCTGCAGTCTCTGACCATCTCCTGTACTATGTCTGTAGTCTCTGACCATCTCCTGTACTATGTCTGCAGACTATGACCATCTCCTGTAATATGTCTGCAGTCTCTGACCATCTCCTGTGGTAAGACTGCAGTCTCTGACCATCTCCTGTGCTATATCTATAGTCTCCGACCATCTCCTGTACTATGTCTGCAGTCTCTGACCATCTCCTGTAATGTGTCTGCAATCCCTGCAGGAGAGGACACACACATGATGCACACACACACTGTATACACTTCCCCATCTGCCACAGCAGAAGTATATTACATCCCCCAGTCCTGGACCAGTACAGAGGGAGAATGCTTTATAGTGGGCGCTATGGCCAAGGCACATTTCACATTGGAATCCACCCTCTCCCAAAAGACAATTATTCATTAGGTGCAATATACATATAGGTGTAAATACATACAGTGTATGTGTGTGTATAGATATAGAGGTGAGAGAGGGAAAAAAAACAAAGAGGAGGAGGAGAAGGAATAAAAATAGGGGGAGGAACAAAGAAAGCGGGTGAGAAAGAGCATGACAGATGGATAGAGAGCGATATATAGGGAATAAAAGCAAGACATTAGGATAGAGAGTAATAAAAGGGAAAGAAAGGAGAACAAAGAGAAAAAGCGGTACATCCTAAGAGGTACCATAAGGGTACCCTATGCTAAATATACTATATGAGTGGAAGGGACTCTGAGTGCTAAATGTCCGTGGGTTAGTGGCGCAAATTACTTGCCTTGGGTGCGGACAACCAACGCTACGCCACTGGGGCTGCTATGAAATTATTTCCAGGGCTGGTTTTTATGCCCAGTCCGGCCCTGCATGTATCAATGCAAAAAAAAGTTTTAAAAACTGCCGTTTTTTTGGGAGCAGTTTTTTGGGAGCAATAATGCTTAAAGTGAAACAATAAAAGTATAATATTCCTTTAAATTTCGTACCGGTGGGGGGGGGGGTGTGTCTATAGTATGCCTGTAAAGTGGCGCATGTTTCCCGTGTTTAGAACAGTCTGACAGCAAAATGACATTTCTAAAGGGGAATAAAAAATCATTTGAAAGTGCTAGCCCTAGTGCTGGCTATAATGAATTGTCGGTCCGGCAATACACATAAAAGTTGACTGATAAAAACGGCATGGGATTCCCCCACAGGGGAACCCTGAACCAAAATTTAAAAAAAAATGCGTGGGGGTCCCCCTAAATTACATACCAGGCCCTTCAGGTCTGGTATGGATATTAAGGGGAACCCTACGCCAAAATTAAAAAAAAAAATGGTGTGGGGTCCCCTCAAAATCCATACCAGACCTGAAGGGTCTGGTATATATATTTTGAGGGGAACCCCGCGCCAAAATAAAAAAAAAATGGCGTGGGTTCCCCCCAAAAATCCATACCAGACCCTTATCTGAGCACGCAACCTGGCAGGCCGCAGGAAAAGAGGGGGGAAGAGAGAGCGCCCCCCCTCCTGAACCGTACCAGGCCACATGCCCTCAACATTGGGAGGGTGCTTTGGGGGGCTACATGTTAATGGGGAGGAGGGCCTCATCCCCACAACCCTTGCCGGGTGGTTGTGGGGGTCTGCGGGCGGGGGGCTTATCGGAATCTGGAAGCCCCCTTTAACAGGGGGACCCCCAGATCCTGCTCCCACTGTGTGAATTGGTAATGGGGTACAAATGTACCCCTACCATTTCACAAAAAAAGTGTCAAAAATGTTAAAAAAGACAAGAGACGGTTTTTGACAATAAATGCTCACTCTGGAGTGGAAATGGAGAAACATTCCCAGGAGGATACACAATTGGGAGAACACACTAAAAACAAGAGGGTTACACTGAAGGGTTTCTTATGATGGTGGAGGGTAAGAGTATATCGGAAGAGACCACACAAGTGGATTATATAGAAATGTTTTTTGACACCTAATTATAATGTGAGCACATATAGTATTATTTTAATGGTAAGTTTGTGAAGAAACATACTACAGTACACACTATATAGTTTTCAGTTTTTTTGTAGACTGCCACCAAGAAAAAGGAGAGACCATCATGTAAAACTGGTGTTCCTTCATGTGAGATATAAATATACATTTAAAAAGCAAGAGAAGTTTGAGAACTTGCATTTATGCACTTTATTGGGACATAAGAGCAATTGATTTACATTTTGGTTTTTACATAAAGTACACTTTATGGACTTCTTTGGGAGTATTGTTCGCAAGAGCTGGTTTTGAATGTAGAGTTGATTTGGTTCTGCTAGGGGTGGCAGATCAGTTCCAGCTGCTGAATTTAGAGTTTTTATTGATCGATTCTAGTACACTGGTTTCTGAGTACAAATATGCAGGGCCGGTGCTACCACTAGGCAACCGGTAACAAGACACTGGTCACCGCCCACACCCATAACTGGCCTTCACAGTAAGGAGCACATGGAGGGCATATACATACAAGAAAAAGACAATTCCATAGCTCAACTCACCAACCAGTCTGCTGACCAACCAAATTTACCTGTCTAACCGTATGTTAAAAGCAGAGGTTTAGTTAGCACACATTTGCAAACGCATGTGAAAGCTGCAAGGCCTCGTCAAGGCACCCTGTATTACTTGCAGTCCTAACACTAAATTTATAAGTGTCTCCACAGTGGAAGCACATGCATTGAATGGATAGGTGTGAGACAGGTGAGCCAGGAGGGTGCCTTGACGAGGCCTTGCAGCTTTCACATGCGTTTGCAAATGTGTGCTAACTAAACCCCTGCTTTTAACATACGGTTAGACAGGTAAATTTGGTTGGTCAGCAGACTGGTTGGTGAGTTGAGCTATGGAATTGTCTTTTTCTTGTATGTATATGCCCTCCATGTGCTCCTTACTGTGAAGGCCAGTTATGGGTGTGGGCGGTGACCAGTGTCTTGTTACCGTTTGTATATTTGGGTCGGGGACACACTGGACGCCTCTGCTGCTATTGCTGGGTGTCCAGTGTGTGTCCTGTCCCTTTAAGGGGGCTAGGGCGGCCTCCTGGCTCACCTGTCTCACACCTATCCATTCAATGCATGTGCTTCCACTGTGGAGACACTTATAAATTTAGTGTTAGGACTGCAAGTAATACAGGGTGCCTTGACGAGGCCTTGCAGCTTTCACATGCGTTTGCAAATGTGTGCTAACTAAACCCCTGCTTTTAACATACGGTTAGACAGGTAAATTTGGTTGGTCAGCAGACTGGTTGGTGAGTTGAGCTATGGAATTGTCTTTTTCTTGTACCACTAGGCAACCGCCTAGGGCGCACTGCTGCCTAGGGCGCCCGGCCACTGGTGTCCCTACTCTTTTCTCTCTGCAACAAGCAACTAAGTCTCAGCATCAGCAGGCGGAGGTGGAGGACTGTGTCTGTGTCCCAACTCTTGAATGAATGGAAGCAAGCAAACATTAATTTATGGGCACTGGTAGGCTGCATTTGATGGGCGCTGGTAGGCTGCATTTGATGGGCGCTGGTAGGCTGCATTTGATGGGCGCTGGTAGGCTGTATTGATGGGCCCTGGTAGGCTGCATTTGATGGGCGCTGGTAGGCTGCATTTGATGGGCGCTTCATTAAAAAGGTGGGGTATACATGGGCAGAGCAAAGGAGGTGGAGTTAGGGGTGGGGCCAAGGGGGGTGGCAAAATTAAGTTTCACCTAGGGTGTCAAAAATCCTTGCACCAGCCCTGCAAATATGTTTGATGTTCTGCCTTGGTGGCAACAATGGCTCCCTCCATAGATACAATTGATGAGTAAACATAGCTACCCAAGTATGGAAATGTGTTATTCACTAGATCACCAGGTGAAACAAAAAGGGAAAAAAACGCTCAAAAAAGAAAATGAATGTAGCTATCACATACAAGGAGTGGTAAGCAGCATACTGTATATTACATTTTTGTTTTTGGGTTTAACTACTTACGGACCGCCGGCCGTTGTTATATGTCGGCTGTTTGAGGTTAAATACCATTGTTATGGCAGCAGATAGCTGCAATAACCCTGGTATCTTTTTAAACAAGGGGCGGTCCACTTTCAGATTAAAGTGGTCTCTGTGGTGGATTCGCCGAGATATAACTTTTATCGGCGGTGGGAGAGGTGCCCCCCACGCCCTCCGCTCCCCGGTGGTCTCTGACGCTTACTGCAGCCGTCGGTAGGCGCGGAGACGATCTGGTCCTTTCGCCTCTGAGGCATGGAGTCAAGTGAGGGAAAGATGGCCCCACTCGGCGCTCCATACCATTGGATGCCCAATGGTCTTAAGGGGGGGGGGGGGGAATGATTGAACAAAAAAAAGACTGGTTCAAGGCTGTGTGCTTAGGGTCGTTGTCCTGTTGGAAGATGAACCTTCGCCCTAGTCTGAGGCCCAGAAGGCTCTGGAGCAGGTTTTCATGAAGGATGTCCCTGTACATTACTGCATTAATCTTTCCCTCAATCCTGACTAGTCTCCCTGTTCTTGCCACTGAAAAACATCCACATAGCATAATGCTGCCACCACCATTCTTCACTGTAGGGATGGTATTGGCCAGGTGATGAGCGGTGCCTGGTTTCCTCCAGACATGACGCTTGCCATTCAGGTCAAAGAGTTCAATCTTTGTTTCATCAGACCAGAGAATTTTCAGAGTGACCATCGGTTTCTTGTTCACCTCCTTGACTAAGGCCTGCTCTAGGAAGAGTCCTGGTGGCTCCAAACTTCTTCCATTTACGGATGATGGAGTCCACTGTGCTCATTGGGACCTTTCCATGCTGCAGAAATTTTTCTGCACCCTTCCTCAGATCTGTGCCTTGATACAATCCTGTCTCGGAGGTCTACAGACAATTCCTTGGACTTCATGGCTTGGTTTGTGCTTTGACATGCACTGTTAACTGTGGGACCTTATATAGACAGGTGTGTGCCTTTCCAAATCACGTCCAATTAACTGAATTTACCACAGGTGGAATCCAATCAATTTGTAGAAACATCTCAAGGATGATCAGTGGAAACAGGGTGCACCTGAGCTCAATTTTGATTATCATGGCAAAGGCTGTGAATACTTACTGTATGTACATGTGATTTTTTTTTTTGTTTTTTATTTTTAATAAAATTTTAATAAACAAACTTCTTTCACGTTGTTATTATGGGGAATTGTTTGTAGAATTTTGAGGAAAATAATGAATTGAATCCATTTTGGAATAAGGCTGTAACATAACAAAATGTGGAAAAAGTGAAGAGCTGTGAATACTTTCCGGATGCACTGTATGTGTGTGTGTTTGGGGGGTGGGGTGGTAATAATGTAATATATTGAATAGCTGGTTTATGTATAAATAAAGATTATTGGTATGTATTAATCTAATGGATAACTGAACAATCCACCAGTACAATGCATTAATTATTATATTAAGACCCCTTTCACACCGAGCCGCCTATAGCGTCGGCGGTAAAACGCATTTCGGCCGCTAGCGGGGCGCTCTATCGGCCGAGAAAGGGTTAAAACCGCCCGCAATGCACCGCAATAAAGGCGTTTTGCTGGCAGTATCCCAGCGCTGCCCCACTGATTTCAATGGGGAGCAGCGGTGGAGGAGCGGTAAACACACCGCTCCTTCACCGCTCCAAAGAAGCTGCTGGCAGGACTTTTCCTGATGTCCTGCCAGCGCAGCGCTCCGGTGTGAAATCCCTCGGGCTTTCACACTGGAGACAATGCTGCAGCTGTTTGAGGGCGGATTGCAGGCGCTATTTTTAACGCTATAGAGCCCGCAAAACGTCCTCGGTGTGAAAGGGGTCTAATAGTGGAATTTTTTAGGGTTATTTCCTCTGAAATCAGGGACAATCTGAGAGTAGGGGGCTCACGTGTCCCGGATTGCCCCGGACAATCCTGCAATTAGCAGGTCTGTCCCGGGTCCCGGGCACCCTCATTCTGGGACAATACAGTGTCCGGGAATTGTCCTGGGTCAATCTAATGCCCCCTAAAATAGCCTTTGCATAGTCTGTCTCTCACTGTCTCAGCCTGTGGTGGACCCCTAGCTGGCAGAGACCCTTTTTACTTAATTCATCACCGCCGCTGGCTTAATGCCCAAACTGGTTGCTACCTGCTGCCCGCTTGGCGTGTAGCAACCAGTGACGTCATGAACAGGAGAGAGGCAGAGACCCATCACAGCGGAGGAGATTTAACTTCCTCCTCCGCGCCTACTGTTTAGCTCCACCCACCTCCTCCCTGCATGTTCTTGAGTCCAGCCAGGCAGCGGCATGCAGAAGAAACTTCTAAGACAGACTGCAGTGCACAAACGAAAGGAGAGACGGTAGAAAGGCAAGTAAAATGCTAAACACTCACCAATATGACAGATCCATCGGGGTTAAAATCCTGTCAGCTCTCCCCCAGCAGCCAGAGTTCTGTGCTGAACTCTCAGCACTTCACAGGAGCTCGGTGTGTGTGTGTCAGGCTGGAGTGAGCAAGCCTCTCAGTGCACTGTGCAGAGAATTCATAGACGTGCGCAGGGGGTGTGCCAGGTGTGCCTGGGCACACCCTAATGTGTGTCTGGAGATCTGCTGTAAGATGCTGCAAGAGACTGTATAGGGAGCTGCCTGTGAGACAGTTTTCTATTGAGCAGTCAGGGAGGCATGGAAGAGCCGCTTAATGCTTTAAACTGTAATGTAATGTCACTGCTTGCAGATAGGAGCTGTCAAAACTCGGGGCTGATGTCGGGGGTGGGCGGGACCAAACAGCTAGCCTATCAAACAAGCTGATGTCAAGGGCTGGGCGGGCTGCTCCGTGTATGTGGCTCCGCCCCCTTTCTATCAGCTATTAAACACCAGCCAGTGATTTGGCTGCTTAAAAAAAGGGGGCGGAGCCATATACACGGAGCAGCCCGCCCAGCCCCTATTCCTTTGGCTGGTGTTTGATAGCTGATAGAAAGGGGCGGAGCCACATACACGGAGCGGCCCACCCAGCCCCTATCCCGTTGGCTTCTGTTTGATAGGGTAGCTGTTCGTTCCCACCCACCCCCGACATCAGCTTTGAGTTCTGACAGCTCCTCTCTGCAAGCAGTGACATTACATTACAGTTTCACGCACTGAGCGGCTCTTACATGCCTAGCTGACTGCTCAAAGGAAAACTTCCCCTCTCCTAGATCAGTGCCCATCAGTGCCACCTATCATTGCCAACCAATGCCACCTATCAGTGCCACCAATCAGTGCCACCTGTCATTGCCCATCAGTGCCACCTGTCAGTGCCAATCAGTGCCCGCCAGTGCCACCTGTCAGTGTCAATCAGTGCCCATCAGTGCCACCTGTCAGTGCCAATCAGTGCCCACCAGTGCCACCTGTCAGTGCCAATCATTGCTCATCAGTGCCACCTGTCAGTGCCAATCAGTGCCCACCAGTGCCACCTGTCAGTGCCCATCAGTGCTACATGTCAGTGCCAAGCAATGCCACCTATCAGAGACAATCCGTGCCACCTGTCAGTGCCAATCAGTGCTGCCAGTTAGTGCCAACCAATGCTACCTATCTGTGCCAATCAGTGCCCAACAGTGCTTCCAATCAGTGCCACCTATCAGTGCTGCCTATCAGTGCCCATCAGTGCTGTCTATCAGTACCCATCAGTGCTGCCTATCAGTGCCAATCAGTGCCCATCAGTGCTGCCAATGAGTGCCCATCAGAGCTGCCTATCAGTGCCACCTATCAGTGCCAACCAACGCCATAAATCAGTGCCCATCAGTGCTGCCTATCAGTGCCCACCTGTGCTGCCAATCAGTGAAGCCTATTAGTGCCAACCAATGCCAACCAATGCCACCTATCAGTGCCAATCAGTGCTGCCTATCAGTGCCAATCAGTGCTTCCAATCAGTGCTGCCTATCAATGCCACCTATCGGTGCCCATTAGTGTTGCCTATCAGTGCCCATAAGTGCTGCCAATCAGTGTTGCCTAGCAGTGCCATCTTTTAGTGACAATCAGTGCCCATTAGTGCTGCCTATCGGTGCAGCCTATCAGTGCCCATCAGTGCTGCCTATCAATGCTCATCAGGGCCGCCAATCAGTGCTGCCTATCAGTGCCAATCAGTGCTGCCAATTAGTGCCAATCAGTGCCAACTATCAGAGCCCCCATGCAGTGCCCATCAGTGCTGCCAATCAGTGTTGCCTATCAATGCCAATCAGTTCTGGCTATCAGTGCTGCCTATCAGTGCCTATGAGTGCTGCCTATCAGTGCTTCCAATCAGTGCACTGAGTGCAGGGATGGGCAGTTGAACTCAGCAGCTAGACACATTGTCTATGGGGGCTGGCCTGGTGGGGCACAACTGAAATCTGTCTGTTTATTAATGCCCCATGCCGATCTTTAGTATAATATGTAACCACCACACTACTATTTACAATAAACTACTGGAGGTACATTAAAAAAGTGTCAGTAAAAGGCCTGCCACTAAGCACTGTTATGTGTTCCCACACCACAAAAAAAAAGTGCAGCGCTAACTTACTAATCAATAACTTAACAATAATTGTGAAACCCTCTAATGTATGGAAATCTCAATAAACGTCAATATTACCACAATACCGATGATATGTAACATCACATATAATACACATCAAACGGAAAAAATAAATAAAAAATGAAACTTAGCAGGGATGGTGGAAACCCCTCCTATAGATATTTGCCATACAGATTAACTACAAGTGCAATAATTCCAGTGATATGTGATTTCACATGTAATACACATCAAAATGATAATAAGACATCTTTTTTTTTTTAACTTAGCAGGGATGGTGGAAACCCCTCTACAGATACTTGCAATACAAATTAACTTCAAGTGCAACAGATTTTTAGTTGGCAGGTTCACACCATTATAGCACTTTGGAATGTTTATTGTTTAGATTGTTACACTTACTTTTGTATGTTTTAGTTACTATTATAATGTGATTTTTTTGTGCTTGAAGTTAATTTTCCACCACCCTTGCTCAGTCCATGTCTTTATGGACCTTGCTTTGTGCACTGGTGCACAGTCATGTTAGAACAGGAAGGGGACATTCCCAAACTGTTCCCACAAATTTGGGAGCATAAAATTATCCAAAATGTCTTGGTATGCTGATGTCTTAAGAGTTCCCTTCACTGGAACTAAGGGGCCAAACCAAACCCCTGAAAAACAACCCCACACCATAATCCCCCCTCTACCAAATGATTTGGACCAGTGCACAAAGCAAGGTCCATAAAGACATGAATGAGCGAGTTTGGGGTGGAGGAACTTGACTGGCCTTCACATTAAAGTGGAGACTGCGAGCCCAGCCTTCTCATCCAACATCAGTGCCTGGCCTCACATACTCTCTTCTGGAAGAATGGTCAAACATTCCCATAGACACACTCCTAAACCTTGTGGACACCCTTCCCAGAAGAGTTGAAGCTGTTATAGCTGCAAAGGGTGGGCTAACTCAATATTGAACCCTACGGACTAAGACTGGGATGCCATTAAATTTCATGTGCGTGTAAAGGCAGGCATTCCAATACTTCTGGTAATACAGTGTATATATATATATATATATATATATATATATATATATATATATGCAAGTGTGTTTGAGCTTTGAGGGGTGCACACCCTAATGCAATAGGCTGCGCACACCTATGGCAGAGATAAGGGTCGGCAGATAAGGGTTGGCAGGAGAGGACACTAACAGATGAGATTACACCCTGGATGAAAGGAGGACACATCCTAAGGTATCAGGGCAGGGTTCATGCTGGGACTTGAAATCCTTCACTTTTGGGGGATGCGACCCCCCCAAAAGTGAAGAACTACAGGTCCCAGCATGAACCCCCTCAGAGCTGAAGATGTTTCCTGCATCACTGCACACATAACAACTCCTCACACCCGGCCCTTCTGTCCAGCTGCTCACTGTCTCTTCTCTCCCACTACTTGTTTGCCTCTCACTACACCTGCAGCCCCCCCCCCCCCCCCTTCATCCTCAGCCTTTCATGTTCTGCCACTTTTTAACCTACTAGTCTTCTTAACCCCTCTGTATGCTAAGCAATCCTCTCAGCAGTGGCCCATCTCTAATCTCAGAATCTTGCCAGCATTCCATTCATTGCTCCTTCAACCTGCCAGAATTTTTTTTTCTCCACTGCAGCGGTGTAACTACAGGGGTAGCCACTGCAACCCAGCCTCATACTCCAGGGGGCCCATGCAGTTTCCCTCTAAACCTGTATAGGTGGGGTGGTATATAGAGGAACTGATGCCCTCCATGTTCTTCTTGAAGCCACTGAGTGCCTGCAAGTGGTAAAGGAGGAAAAGCGGGCATTCAGTGGCTGCAAGAAGAACATGGAGGGCATCAGTTCTTCTATATGCTGCCCCTCCTATGCTTTTAACTTCTGCTGCCCACAGGTCCATCAATGCTCTCCTGGCCCCTCTGTGATCTTCCTCAGCAACTTTCTGCTCTCTCCCACCCCACCCCCCCTTCACCAACCCCCTGTTGTCCTCTGGTCCCACCTGTGCTCTTCTTCAGTCCCCCACCCCTGCTGTTCTCCGCCCCTTCCCCTGTGCTGTTCTCTGGTCCCCCCCTGTGCTGTTCTTTGGTCCTCCCCCTTCGCTGTTTTTCGGTCCCCCCCCCGTGCTGTTCTCCAGACCCCCCCCGTGCTGTTCTCCGGTCCCCTCTGTGCTGTTATCCAGCCCCCCCCAGATGACTGCTGAGCTCTGATGAAGAGGGGATGTTCCCTTCGAAACACGTCAGCTGGTAGTGATGCTTGTGTGTTCCTCCATGACCCTTGGAAGGTTTTGCTCACCATAGTACTGTATGTCCCCCCCCCCCCCGTGCTGTTCTTCGCCCCCCCCCCCCCCCTGTGCTGTTCTCTGATCTGAGGTCTGTTGTTAAGCTTATATTATTATATGTATATAGATGACTGCTGAGCTCTGATGAAGAGGGGATGTTCCCTTCGAAAAGCGTCAGCTGGTAGTGATGCTTGTGTGTTCCTCCATGACCCTTGGAAGGTTTCGCTCACCATAGTACTGTATGCTGCTATTTGGTGCATTTTCACATTGTGCCCTACTCTACTACTGCTTGTGAGTAATTTCCTTTTATTATTCATTTAATAAATATTTTACAAAAGATAATGCACATGGCTGGTGCGCCCTCTTTCTCTTTTTCTCTCGTTATGTATATAGATGGACTGAGGAGGGGGACAGGGACAGTGATCAGGAAAAAGGTAAACAGCCCCCCCCAGCACATTTCTGACCTCCACCTCTCTACAAGCACAAGTGGAAGGGGAGGGGGTCAGTACTGTGGGGGGGGGTCTGTATTTAGTGGAGAGGGGGTCCGTACTGAGGGAGGGGGTCTATACTTAGTGGAGAGGGGGGTGGGGGGTTCGTACTGAGGGAGGGGATCTATAGTTAATGGAGAGGGGGGTGTGTACTGAGGGAGCGAGGTCTATACTTAATGTAGTAATAGAAATACATATCAAGTGCGGTATTGGGATGATATAAGTGCTAAAACCAGCCAATAACCCGCCGCCAAAATCCCATCAAGCCATAGACTACATTCAACATAACCCCCCCCCCCCCCCCGGTCCTTGGCAAAATTGTCCCTGAATGGCAGTTTGGAAATGTGGTCACCCTATCTGAGAGGCTGTAATATTTTCTCACTCTAGCCAACTCAAATAAGAAGATTTGGCTGGAGTTCTGCATTAATAGACCAAGCAGTAGATTTTTCAGTAAAGACCACACCCCAGTGATACATTATGATTGATAGATATTACTTGCACCCAGATCTTCATGGAATACCAAAGTGATTAGAAGGCTGAGATTCTGATTGAATAAACTCGAAACAAGTCATCATGATGTATAGTTGATGGCTATACACCCAGTGTTGCTGGGATACAACATAAACCAACAACAAAAAATATCGGTGACCATGATCAAAGCAAGAAAAATTGTGGGAAGCATGAATATGTTTATTCATAATGCAAACGGTTCCTATAATTACTACCCTGGGTCAATTTTGTTACAGTATACCTCTCAGCTAGGGATGAGATAAGTGTATTTGTTTAAATTCAATTTAGCCTTGAAATTAGCAAAAAGTTTTATACACTGAGCTGCTTGGATTAAATTTCTTGATATAAAAAAGTGGGTGTGTACTTAGAATGGTTTAGCTTATTTGATTTAGTGTTATTTGTTTTTTTTTTTCCTTTTCTAGTGTATTTGATTACTCATATACTGTCGATTTTAAATTTTTAAACTTTGTTTTTCTGACCGCTTTTTTCTCTTTCTGTAAAAATAACTAATGAGGCCTACGAGGGGTGTTTGGTGCACAAGCCCTTCCAAGATAGTTGAAAGAGGGTTTCAGGAGCTATTTAAAGTCCCGCTGCACCCTTGTGGTGCTCAAGACAAGATCAAAAATGGCATACATTATTTATGATGCAGTCAGCATTAACACAGCCGTATATTGTGTTTTTTTTTTTTTTTAAACTCCCCTGTAACTTGTTGATCCTACTGTTGTTGTTATTTTTTAACTTCCATTAACATAACAAGCTTTGGAGAAAAAGTTAGAATGTCGTGATAAGCCATGTACCAGGGGTGCTTACAATGGTCAGTCTTTATTCATTTATGTAAAACATTTAACCCAAAAGAAAAAAAAAAAAAATATTTCTGTCATTTCTTAAAAAGTGTTAGCTAGAGTTCGGCTTTAATTTGCAAGTCACTTATAAAAAGTCAATCTAAATCTACTAGTCCACCTAACACTACCCTCTTACAACAATGCTGCTGATCAAGGGCATCTCCATTGCACCTCCATAGATAGAAGAGGACTTTATTATTATTAGTATTATTTTACTGGCCAGATCACCCAGCAAAAATAAAGGAAAAAAAATCTAAGGATTGGTAAGCTGCAATAGATAAATGTTTTGCTTTTGAGTTTAGATACAGTCAGGTCCATAAATATTGGGACATCGACACAATTCTAATCTTTTTGGCTCTATACACCACCACAATGGATTTGAAATGAAACAAACAAGATGCGCTTTAACTGCAGACTTTCAGCTTTAATTTGAGGGTATTTACATCCAAATCAGGTGAACGGTGTAGGAATTACAACAGTTTGTATATGTGCCTCCCACTTTTTAAGGGACCAAAAGTAATGGGACAATTGGCTGCTCGGCTGTACCATGGTCAGGTGTGTGTTATTCCCTCATTATCCCATTTACAAGGAGCAGATAAAAGGTCCAGAGTTCATTTCAAGTGTGCTATTTGCATTTGGAATCTATTGCTGTCAACTCTCAATATGAGATCCAAAGAGCTGTCACTATCAGTGAGGCAAGCCATCATTGGGCTGAAAAAACAAAACAAACCCATCAGAGAGATAGCAAAAACATTAGGTGTGGCCAAATCAACTGTTAACATCCTTAAAAAGAGAGAACGCACTGGTGATCTCAGCAACACCAGAAGACCTGGAAGACCACGGAAAACAACTGTGGTGGATGACCGAAGAATTCTTTCCCTGGTGAAGAAAACACTCTTCACAACAGTTGGCCAGATCAAGAACACTCTCCAGGAGGTAGGTGTATGTGTGTCAAAGTCAACAATCAAGAGAAGACTTCACCAGAGTGAATACCAGGGTTCAACACAAGATGTAAACCATTGGTGAGCCTCAAAAACAGGAAGGCCAGATTAGAGTTTGCCAAACAACATCTAAAAAAGCCTTCACAGTTCTGGAACAACATCCTATGGACAGATGAGACCAAGATCAATTTTTACCAGAGTGATGGGAAGAGAAGAGTATGGAGAAGGAAAGGAACTGCTCATGAACCAAAGCATACCACCTCATCAGTGAAGCATGGTGGTGGTAGTGTCATGGCGTGGGCATGTATGGCTGCCAATGGAACTGGTTCTCTTGCATTTATTGATGATGTGACTGCTGACAAAAGCAGCAGAATGAATTCTGAAGTGTTTCGGGCAATATTATCTGCTCATATTTAGCAAAATGCTTCAGAACTCATTGGACGGCGCTTCACAGTGCAGATGGATAATGACCCGAAGCATACTGCGAAAGCAACCAAAGAGTTTTTTAAAGGAAAGAAGTGGAATGTTATGCAATGGCCAAGTCAATCACCTGAACTGAATCCGATTGAGCATGCATTTCACTTGCTGAAGACAAAACTGAAGGGAAAATGCCCCAAGAACAAGCAGGAACTGAAGACAGTTGCAGTAGAGGCCTGGCAGAACATCACCAGGGATGAAACCCAGCGTCTGGTGATGTCTATGCGTTCCAGACTTCAGGCTGTAATTGACTGCAAAGGATTTGCAACCAAGTATTAAAAAGTGAAAGTTTGATGGATGATTGTTAATCTGTCCCATTACTTTTGGTCCCTTAAAAAGTGGGAGGCACATATACAAACTGTTGTAATTCCTACACCGTTAACCTGATTTGAATGTAAATACCCTCAAATTAAAGCTGAAAGTCTCCAGTTAAAGCGCATCTTGTTTGTTTCATTTCAAATCCATTGTGGTGGTGTATAGAGCCAAAAAGATTAGAATTGTGTCGATGTCCCAATATTTATGGACCTGAATGTACGCTTTAAATAAACCAGAAATCACCTTAATTTCATCTTCCCTATTTACTCCAACGCATTTTGCCAAAATGGCATAGTTTTACTGACACCTCCTGATTTCCCTATTCCATATGCCATGCTATACATTCCTAATTCCATACTGCCTCATTCCATATGCCATGCTGTACAGTCCCTATTAGGGATGGGCCGAACGGACCCCTGTTCATTTCGCACCAGAACTTTCGAACACCGCGACAGTTCGGATCCGAATAACGAACCCCATTAAAGTCAATTGGACCCAAATGTCAAAATCAAAAGTGCCCATTTTGAAGGCTTATATGCAAGTAATTTGGCATACAATGGTTATAGGGGTCAGGGTCTTGCCCTGGGGGACATGTATCAATAAAAAAAAAAGTTTGTGAAAAACTTAATTTTTAGATGAGCAGTGATTTTTTTGATTTTTAAAGTGAAGGCATAAAGTGAAAAATTTCTTCCAATATAGTGCCTAGGAGTCCCCTTAGTCTACCTGTAAAGTGGCAGATCTGTACCATGTCTAGAATCTGCTGTAGCAATAATTGCATTTATAAAGCCAAAAAAAATTTAATTTTCCCTGCAAGCTGCCTTTATTTTGCTCAGCAACAGCTGGGGAGCCAGCGTGTATCATGAGGCCATCAATGTAGTGCACTGGGAACAAGATTAGAGATTTTTTGGATACATTCTGGTGTCACTTTGACTTTGGATAGAAGTAACGGGTGCGTAAAAATTGGTCTTTGGGTGTCGGTGGCGCCATCCCACCGTCACCCTATAGAGGTAATCTTGATGAAAGAAAAAATTGGCCTTGCTGTAAAAAATTGCAATGATATGCACCTGTCAAACAGATGCTGAAAAATTGGTCTTTGGGTGTTAATTGTGCCCATGAAACCTATTCCAAAAACATTCTTCCAGATGAAATGATTGAACACCCTCAAAGTTAGGCAGCCTCGAAGTCCTGCAGAGATTCCACATCCCAAAAAGACTTAATCAGTGACATCGGCATCAGGGGCTTCATAGCTGGTAATCCAGGACTCATTCATTTTTATAAAAGTCAACGTTCCACGGAGTCTGTGGACAGACGCGTTCTATGATCAGTAACAAAACCTCCTGCAGCACTGAATTTCCATTCTGAAAGCATGCTGGATGCAGGGCAGCCCAACAACTCAATAACATACTGGCACAGGTACTGGTTGACGGCCCTCTGTTGCATGTATAGCCGCTGCAGCAGTCCCAAAGTTGAGTTCCACCTGGTGGGCATGTCACAAATCAGGCGGTTTATGGGCAGGTGGAATTCCCGCTGAATTTCAGCCAACCGCGCACTGGCTGAGTATGACTGCCTGAAATGGCTACAGACTCTTCTGGCCTGCTTTAGTACATCTTGCAACCCTGGGTACATACTTGGGAAACGCTGCACCACCAAATTGATAACATGTGCCAGGCATGGCACATGTGTCAACTTTCCCTGTCTAAGGGCAGACAGGAGGTTTGAGCCATTATCGGACACCACCATTCTTGGCTCCAGCTGGCATGGTGTGAACCACCGCTGGGCCTGTCCCTGCAGAACTGCAAGAATCTCTGCACCGGTGTGGTTCCTGTCGCCTAAATACACCAGCTGAAGCACTGCATGGCACCTTTTTAGCCTGACTCTGGGAATAGCCCTTTGAACGCTTAGGGGTTACCTGATGTTCATAGGACAATCCTGCAGAAGGGGGCATGGAGGTGGCGGAGGAGGATGAGGGGGTAGAGCTCACAGGTCTGGCATCATCACCACCAGCTTTATGGAGACATGGGGGCACAACAAGCTGCAGCACCGAGCCCTGTCCACGCATCCTTTCGAGTTGCAAACAGCATTACCCAGTGTGCTATAAACGAAATATATTGTGCCTGCCCATGCTTGCTGGACCACGTGTCAGCATTATGGTGGATTTTACTGCTGACTGCCTTGCCCAACGATGCTGGAACATTCCCTTCCACGTGATGATAGAGAGATGGAACATCCCTACGTGAAAAGTAGTAGCGACTGGGAACCTGCCATTGTGGTACAGCACATTCAAATTCAAATTCATGGAAGGGGGCAGAATCCACCAGGCTGAAAGGCAGAAGTTGAAGAGCCAACAGCTTTGACAAGCTTGCATTCAGACGCTGGGCATGTGGGTGGCAGGGACTGTATTTTTTTTGTCCGCTGCAGCAGATGGGGCAAAGAAATTTGCCGGCTACAGTCTACAGCTGGTGGTGTGCTGCTGGCAGATGTGCTGCTAGGACCTGGGACACCCTGTGCTATACCATTATCCCTGTCAGTGGAGGCTGCTGTAATGACTCGGTATCGCAGGGGCAGACTGAAGTGGGTAAGGAGGAGGGCGGACAGATTTGTGCCCCTTTTGTGTGGCTTTTAGGTGCTCTTGCCAACGGGCTGAGTGGTTGGGCATTAAATGCCTTGTTAAGCATGTGGTACCCAAATGGTTGGTGTTTTTGCCATGTTTGATGTGCCTGAGAAATAGTTTGCAGATAGCAACAGTGCGATCTGCTGCAGGTGGGCTGAAAAAGGCCCAGACAGCTGAGCTTTGGCTAGTGGGCTGGCTGCTCTCTACTCTTTCTTGATGTCGGCCTCCTTGGGGTTGTGCCGCCTCACCTTTAGTTTCCTCCTCTGCTCTATCTGGCACCCAAGTCACATCAGTGACCTCATCATCATCTCCATCTCCTCCATCTTCATCATTACCACTGAAGACAACTTGGCAATATGTTGCGGTTTGGGGAACATGAATGCCAATTTTTCTACCAGTGTTACTCCCTCTCTCTAGGCTCATGTCATCCTGTCATCCTCAACCTCAGAACCAACATCTGAATCCAGTAATGGCTGGGCATCATCAAGGAGCAGGTGGCTGATGCTGTGGTCCAATAACTCAGCTGACTCCTCAATGGCTGATGTTGGGGCTATGGCAGGAATAGATGTGAACAAGGAGGCAGATTTATCCACTTTGGCAACTGCAGGGGACTGCACACTTGTCTCTGCTTGCGTGACAGAGGATGAGGAGGATGAGGAAGGTTTAGTAAGCCAGTCAACCACCTCCTCTGCATGCTGTGGCTGGATAGCACGGGCAAACTCACTAAACAGAGGAAATGATGCCCTGCCTGAGGACCGACCACCAGGTCCACCTTTAACTGTGGACACATTTTTTGCTGGCCCCCTTACAGTGCCAAGGGAACGTCTGCCTCTCCTTGTCCTCCCAGACATTATTGGGAGGCACGGGGCGGTGCTTATAAGCAAATGTAAAGAAGAAGATGAAATCTGTATGTAGATGCACTTTAATCAATGTAAAGAGGTGTTTGGTGCACTATAATTTGAGTACTCACACTACACAGACACACTCCATGGATACACTATAATATACTGCCATACTGCCATCCATTTCCCCATCCCTGAGGAGCCTACACTGGCTAACCGTAAGGAATCGGATCACTTTCAAGACCCTCTGCCTTACCCACAAATGCATACAAGGAAACGCTCCTCTATACCTTCGAGAGAAAATAAAACACTACACACCAAATCGCAGTCTTCGATCATCTTACCAAAACCTCCTCCTCATTCCCAAATATTGCTACAAAGCAAAGGGAGAACGAAGATTCGCAGTCCAAGGACCTCGGCTATGGAACGCTCTTCCGACTTGGAAGAAAACCATCAGGCCTTCAGGAAGAAACTCAAGACCTACCTATTCTAAGAAGCTGACAACACAGATCACATCTAGCGCCTTGAGGCGATTCAGTTTGCATTTGCAGCGCTCTACAAATCATTCATGCATTCATTCATTTACTGCAATATAATGCACCAAACGTACAGTGATGCACAGAACTATATGGCGTTAAACTGGCAGTAACGCACACAGAACTTTATGGCGTTAAACTGGCAGTAACGCACACCGAACTATATGGCGTTAAACTGTCAAAAACGCACGCAAAATGATATGGCGCTAAACTGGCAGCAACGCACACAAAACCATATGGCGTTAAACTGGCAGTAACGCACACAGAAGTAAATGTCGTTAAACTGGCAGTAAGCAATCAAATAGACGATGTTTAACCGTCAATACACTGACGCTATCTGAACTGTCCCTACTCTAGCTATACACTAATGTAAAGATTACTGACACGGTCTCGCTACACTACACTGTAACTATCTGGGCTGTCCCTACTCTAGCTGCACACTATGCAAAGCTGAATGATGGTCCTCCTCACTACACTCACACTATCCCTAGACTGACACTAAACTAATATTGTACACTGACAATTGAAGCAAAATAGCACAGTATAGCACACTAACTAACTAATAGCACTGAACAGAGCCCTGTTCTATCACTCTCCATGCTGAAATCACACTGAAAATGGCTGCCATTGAAAGAATACTTTTATATTGTGGGGCGGGAATGAGCCATGATGACAGTGTCCAATCATGACTCTGACAGTGCTCTGTGCCCTGATTGGCTGAAGCTTTCACTGCTTCAGCCAATCAGGACTTGCAATGCACTGTTCAGCGCCGCAATGCACTGTGGTCAGTTCGGGGGGGCGAACAAACGGTCGAGCGACCCATTTGTTCGGCTGTTCGCCGAATGACTGAACAACGAAAGTTCGGCCCAAACTTATGCTCAGGCTGAACCGTTCGCCCATCCCTAGTCCCTATTCTGCACAGACTCTTAGTAGTAATCATTTTAAAAGTGCCCCTCTATGAAGATGACTCGTTTTTGAGTTTTTTCAGTCTTAGTGTATTTATTCTTTTAAGTAATTTATTTTATAAGCTTGTGGAGATTCTTCATGTTCTACATGATAAAAGGACCAGTCCACCCAAGAGGGTCTCAGGACCTGGATCTGAACCAGGACCTCTGCTATGCTTGGCAGTAGGTCTTCTTGCTGACCCACCTGAGATGCTAGACAGCTCCTTGCCTAATCCCTTGGACAAATGTAATTTCTATCTTGTTTCTGGTGACCCTTGAACTCCTTGCTCCTCCCATGAACGTCATATTTATGTAGCACTGTCCCTGTAGGGCTTGCTGAGTGTTGGCTTCTTAGGTCTCTCCCTGGTTACCTGCAGCTGCTTGCCAATGATTCCCTCTCAGATGCAGAGGACTCCCCAGATGGGTGCTGAGGGTTCCTACTTATGTGCAGAGGATTTTCCCGCTTGGTTACTGGGGGTCTCCACTGTTGCTAGGGAGATTCTCATTGGGTTGCTAAGAATTTACCCTCTATGTTGTTAAGGATTCCTGCTTTTGCTGTTGGCTCCTACTTCTTCCACCCCTTACCCCTTACTCCTTACCAGTCCTTACCAGTCCAAGGTATTTGAGTTTTTGTATTTATTTGGAACTTGGATGGGAGAAGGGATGAGTGCGATACTCCAACAAGAACTATTCGCAACAGATGAGGGCAAATCTCACTTGGCCTCACCAGATTATCTGTGGTAGCAGGAAAAATTGAATAAATAACTGCGCATCAAAAATAAATAATGTAAACCATCTATGCTGCAGAGTCCTATATGTGACACAAACACACAAAAATCAAGTGAAAAAAAGAAGAATTGACTCGCGCTCAAAAGAAACTAACATATGTATGACTGAAGAGGAGTACTCAGCCTGGATGTAAATAAATATAAATGTATGATAAATGTGACCAACTAAATACTAGGTTAGAAGGTTGATCCCACTTCCCCTTAAAGGAATATATTCAATAACAAATCAAATTCATACATAAAACCGTGAAGTATTGCAGTATATAAAAAGAAATAATAACTTATTTAGGAAAAAATGTAAAAAAGAGGAAAGTCCATATACAAAAACCACCCTACAAGTGCTGTGATAATGCAAAAAAAGGGGCAAAAAAAGTCCAATATAAATGAAATCCCAGATGTGTGGGTCCACCACCATAAATGAAGTGCCTGGCCGCTTACAGAGGGTCTAAATGGGCATTGTAGTCCTGCTGCTTCGGACAGCTCGGGAACCAGAATGATGACCAGATTGGAACCTCTGAGACTGTAATGCTGTAAAAGCTGTATTGCGAATGCATCCACAGGAAAAGGCAAAACTCGGTCCTCAATGGAGTGTAGACATCATAAAGGGGAAACAGAAGAAGGCTCCCATAGTGTAAAATCAATTGGTATTTATTAAAAAAATAGTAAACACTCACATATAAAAAGCAATAATCCTCTGATGAGAGGCAGTCTGTGACACCGGCCGGATGTTCACAGGCCACCCGTCCTGCTGAAGTGCAACGATGTAGGAAGGTGACGCGATGACACCGCTCAGCCCAGCAGACACACTACTTCAACCATGTATGGAAGGGTTAAGTCTTCTTGCTCTCACTAACAGCACTACTTTATCTTCAGGACACTCTCTACCATCCCCTTTACTGACACCTGTCAACTGATTCTTCTAGTTGAAGGGGGGCGGCCCTCACTTGACAGGCCCCAAAGACACAGATCTGTACTCACAGTAGGTAGAAGCAGATCCTTCCTGGTGTCTCCCCTTCTAGTCAGCTTTGCAGGACCTCTGGGTCCATCTCCTCTCTAGTAATCTAGGGCCACACGGCCTCTGCGGGGGAGAGCCGCCACTCTCCCTCCTAGGCTCTGTTCCCAGACTCAACTAACTCTGAGCACATGTACTCTGGCCTTATATATAGTATCCCACAATGCAATGCAGCATTTTCCTTCTGCCATCTGCCAGAGCTGTAACAAAGCCTGTACACTCACTTGTTGGGTCCACTCCCACTGTCCAATATGCCTCCCTATTGGACCAGTCAGGGACAGTCAGAACAAGCTGAGATGCACCTGAGTACACTGAGCAGACCTAATCAATAGATCCTGCTCCCAGGTAGGCAGAGAGCACATTAAGTTTTACCTGACCATCTTCCTGGTAAGCAGAAAGACCAAAAACTATACTCTCTTCTAGCTCCTACCTAGGAGGGTGCTACATTTAAGCCACACCTTTTGCACTTCCTTTTTGCCAGATTATTGTGCTCTTCCCAGGCAATATATTTCTCCTTACACTCCTGCTGTCATTCGCATCTTCATCACTATTACTTACTGACCTTTGTCTTCTTCCTCAACTACGTTTCCACTTGATACCAACCTGAAACCACTTTTTACTGACTCTTGGCTTGTTTACAGACTATGCTTCTGCTTGATCCCTACTTGCTACATTTGCTTCCACACTCCAGCTTGCTCACCTCCTGATAGGGAGATCCTGAGGATTGCGAACTGGCACTAGCCCATAGTGGAATTCATTTCCACCATTATCAGCTGTGGCGAAGACTAGTTAGGGCTTAGACCCTGTTGCCGATGGTGAGCCCACATCACTTGCCAGGGAAGCCTGCTCATGTATTTATCCTGCTGGGTTCTGTGTGAGCCTTTCCACTGCTATTCTGGCCTCCGAGCGCTTCGAGCTCTAAACCCCTGATCGTGACAGAGAGGTATTTTTATGTGCAGCCTCTGACTTCTTTTATTTCTCAGAAACCCCAACAGTGAGTTCTCCTGTCCACCTGCGAGTGTTGGGTGTTCCTGCCAGCTCTGCAGAACCTAAAAGGCACCTAGGACCTGGTGGGGGGGCCCAGTCTCAGTCAGAGATCAAGGGGTTAAAACAAGTTGAGCTTGTTCTAAAATGTATCTTCTGACTTTGTTATTTAGAAGTGATTTGGGCGGCTGTATATTTATGGCTCTTAGAGGTTATATAGTGTATATTGTCTCAGGGAAGAGCTGTTTTGATAAATTAGAACTAGTTAGCTATTTAGGACTTGGACTTACGGGCTCTTTTAAAAAAATAAATGGTTTGAAAAATTACAGATTGATACTGTGAATTTTAAAATGTTGAAGCGACAATAAAGGCTCATTTTTTGTTTGTGAGGGACTATCTGTGTTTTTTTAAGTATCACTTTAAATCTAAGCTCCAGACCAGGCACATATAAAATACATACACAAAAAACAGGATTCAGCTAATTTGGATCTGAAGGTACTATATAAAGGTCGAACATCTGTCAATTAAAATTGTATTTTTTAATTGAAGCTCATAAAAACTTGTATAATCATAAAAATAAAGGGCTGGCATAGTCTTCAAACAACACCTTATTACATGCATCCCTCCATCATCCCCTTACACCAATAGATCTTAATTGCAAAAGTGTATAACATCAGATTTCAATGCTACTTGGTGATGAGATTGAGCTTGACACATTTTGTGAATACTTCTGAAAAGGTGCTTTGTTCCTAATGTAGTAATGGGACCATAAGCCAACCAACAATAAAAACTATGTCATTCTTTGCCTTTTATGTTTGAAGAAACCTGATGACCACAAACTGAGCCACAGGGAACCTAGGAGATACCTTGCTGCTAGATGTGGTCCCAGTCTGGAGTTCCAATGCTGTGTACACACAACCGGACTTTCGACGGACTGAATCACGTCGGACTTTTCGACGGACTTTCGACTGACTTTTCGACGGACTTCTGTCAAATCGGACTTGTCTACACACAATCACACCAAAGTCCGATGGATTCGACCGTGATGATGTACGACCGGACTAGAATAAGGAAGTTCATAGCCAGTAGCCAATAGCTGCCCTAGCGTCAGTTTTCGTCCGTACAGCATACAGACGAGCTTGTTTTTCGTCCGGACTCGAGTCTGTCGGAAAGATTTGAAACGTTCTAAATCTAAAGTCCGTCACATTTTTGGCATAAAAGGTCCGCTGCAGGTCCGATGAAGTCCTCACATGGTCGAATTGTCCGACGGATTCGTTCCATTGGACAAGTTTGGTTGAAAGATCTGGCCGCGTGGACACGGCATAAGTCATCACCGCTCACTCCATCAACATGGGGATGTATATTAGTATATTTTACTACTCACAGCAGTCTATTGCTAATACCTTTAGATAGTGGGGTATAAATTTCTTCTGAATGGGCTCCAATTCTCATAGATCCAGACCGTTGCAGCTACAAGCTGACAGATATCCATCAGGATCCTGTATTAAAAAGGAAGTAAACCCTGATGGGTTTTATTTCCTCTTTTGTTCCCTGCAAAGTAAAAGCATATTGGGCGTATGCATCGCACACTAGCCCATTATGTGCCACTTACCTGCAAACGAAGCCCACGATGTCCCCGCTGGTGGCTGTGTCCATTTTCACCCCTCTTCCTTCCGGGGCCGTGGACTCCGACTCTGTGACTGGCCGGAGTCGCCTGACCTCACTCCCGCGCATGCGCATGTCAGCCGGCGGTCACGGCATGAGCCCTGTAGAAATGGCACGATCGGGCTCTTTCTTCAGTGCGCATGTGTCGATGACGATGGCACAAGCATTTATGGCAAATATCTCCTAAACCGTGCAGTTTTTAAGAGTCAGTTAGGTCGCTCTGTGCTGAGACTTCATGTCCCATGATCCTCTGCTGCCTCTCATTGGCTCTCTCTCCCTGCCTAAGGGGTCATAGGGGAGATAGCAGAGTGGGCGCATGCCTGTGTGTGTGTTGCTGACAGGCACGTTTCTCCTTTTTTGCCTGTGTGTGTTCCATCCAGGGGCGGCCAGCTTGGCAAGGTACCCGCTACACGTATGTTTTATTTATATTCTTAATATAGATGCTATTAGTAAGTATGCAAAAAAATGAGTGATAAAAAAAAAGATTTTCATATTTTACTTGCGTTTTGTGTCCTGTAATTTATATGATTCCCTCTATTCTATTCCTCTTCCTATATTGCAGCAGTTTCTCAAAGTGTCACCATGTCGCACTAATTTCTTTCTCTGCATTTAGGCTCCATTCACACTAGCGCGTTTTTTGATGCATTTTGCATTTTGCAGAAATGCACGGGAATTTTTTAACATGGGTTCCTATGGAACATGTTCACATCAATGCCTTTTTGTTTCTCTGCATTTTTGGAAAGGGTCAGGGACTTTTTTTCATGCAAAATGCAGCGTTTTGCATGTAATAGAATTCAATGGACAAGCATCAAAAACGCAAGTGCGTTTCTGCAGCGTTTTTACAGCGTTTTTGCAGCGTTTTGATGCGTTTTTGCCGTTTTTTTTTTTTTGTTTTTTTTTAAATTTTTTTTTTTAGACTGTAAAAAAAACTGTAAAAAAAAAAAAAAAAACGCAAAACGCAAATCGCGGCAAAAACGCGGCAAAAACGCCACAAAAACGCTGCTCAAATACGTGGCAAGCATGAAAAAAACCCCTCCAAAAACGCCCAAAAGCAACATGCATAGGTGTGAATCGAGCCTAAGGCTCAATTCACATCTATGCATGTTGCTTTTGAGCGTTTTTGGAGTTTTTTTTGTGATGCTTGCCATGTTTTTGAGCAGCGTTTTTGCAGCGTTTTTACAGCGTTTTTGCTGCGTTTTTGCCGTGTTTTGCGTTTTTTTTTTTTTTTTTTACAGTTTTTTTTAAACTGTATACAGTCTAAAAAAAAACAAAAACGTCAAAACTGCAAAACGCTGCAAAAACGCTGCAAAAACGCTGCAAAAACGCTGCACTTGCGTTTTTGATGCTGGACCCTTTCCAAAAACGCAGAGGTACAAAAAGGCATTGATGTGAACATGTTCCATAGGAACCCATGTTAAAAAATTCCCATGCATTTCTGCAAAATGCATCAAAAAACGCGCTAGTGTGAATGGAGCCTTAGGGCCAGTTCACACCAAATGCAGTTCTGTGCGCTTTTTTTCTGCACTCAGGCTCCATTCACACTAGCGCGTTTTTTGATGCATTTTGCATTTTGCAGAAATGCACGGGAATTTTTTAACATGGGTTCCTATGGAACATGTTCACATCAAAGCCTTTTTGTTTCTCTGCATTTTTGGAAAGGGTCAGGGACTTTTTTTCATGCAAAATGCAGCGTTTTTGCAGCGTTTTTGATGCGTTTTTGCCGTTTTTTTTTATTTTTTTTATTTATTTTTTTTTTTAGACTGTAAAAAAAACTGTTAAAAAAAAACAAAAAAACGCAAAACGCAAATCGCGGCAAAAACGCCGCAAAAACGCTACAAAAACGCTGCTCAAAAACGTGGCAAGCATGAAAAAAAAAACTCCAAAAACGCTCAAAAGCAACATGCATAGGTGTGAATCGAGCCTTAGGCTCGATTCACATCTATGCATGATGCTTTTGAGCGTTTCTGGATTTTTCTGCGTTTTTGCAGCGTTTTTGCAGCGTTTTTGCGGCATTTTGCTTTTTTTTTTTACAGTTTTTTTTTAGACTGTATACAGTCTAAAAAAAAAAAAAAAAAAAGCCAAAAACGCAAAACGCATCAAAAACTCTGCAAAAACGCTGTAAAAACGCTGCAGAAACGCACTTGCGTTTTTGATGCTGGTCCATTGAATTCTATTACATGCAAAACCCTGCATTTTGTATGAAAAAAGTCCCTGACCCTTTCCAAAAACGCAGAGGTATAAAAAGGCATTGATGTGAACATGTTCCATAGGAACCCATGTTAAAAAATTCCCATGCATTTCTGCAAAATGCAAAATGCATCAAAAAATGCATTAGTGTGAATGAAGCCTTAGGCTGGATTCACACCTGTGCAGTTTTAGGGCTTTTTGCATTTTGCAGATTTGCACTACAGTCCATTTAACATGGTTTCCTATGGAACAAGTTCTGTAGTGAAAATCTGCAAAATGCAAAAAGCACTAAAAATGCATAGGTGTGAATCCAGCCTAAGGGCCAGTTCACACCATAGAAATGCAGTTCGGATGCGCTCCAGATGCTTTTTTGCATGCACATTTTTGATGCGTTTCAATGCATTTTTGATGCGTTTTTGGTGCGTTTTTGATGCAGTCCAGTGCATTTCCCCCCCTTTTTTCCCCTTAACCTTAAATAAGAACGTGGGTGTTCCAGTGTGTTTTTGGTGTGTTCCGGTGCGTTCCCGTGAGTTTTTGATGCTTCTTACAACGTTCCAGTACAGTCCAGTGCAGGAAAAATGCAGCATGTTCTACTTTGTTTCTGGAACTGGAATGCACTGTAACTGCAAGCACTGGTGTGAACTATGCCATTGAACACCATATAACCTACTTTCTATGCGTTTTTGATGCAGAAAAAACTGCTCGGAACTGCATCTGGTGTGAACTAGCACTGAGGCCTCGTTCCCACAGGCATGCCTATCAAAATTGTTAAAACAGGGAATGTGTACATAGGCTTCGCCTCGCATCGCAGCAAGGCAAATAATGCTGCCTGCAAAACTTGGCAGATGATGATGACATTTTGCAATTGCATACATTCACCTCTACTGAAATGCACTAGTATAATCAGTAACCTTCTAAAAAAAAAGTCTCACAGGGCGTTTGAAGAGCTTTGCCTCAACCTAACGCTTGCACGACGCATTTGGTGAGTGCCTGAAAAATTCAATAATGCTATAGGCACTTTAAAAGCTGTTTAAAATAGAACATCTGTGTGAACTTTAATTCATGTAGAAAAACACTTGCCTGTTCCTTGTTTTGCTGCGTTGGGACTGTTCTTGCGGATTAAATGTATCATTTCGCTGGCCGATTTTTACACAGTTGTATCATGTAATGGCTAACACTTGCCTACGCCTTGTTTTGCTGCTTTTTAGACTGTTCTTGCAAATTAAAGCTGTTGTAACATTGGCTGATATTTACACAGCTGTATTGTCTGAGAGCTGACACTTTTAAACCTTGTAGGAAAACGCTTGCCCGTGCCTTGTGAATTTGGGCCTATGCTTGCTGATTTAAACTGTCCTGTTGATGCGCTTTACACACATTTTTCTGAGAGTTTACTAGAAATTGGCAAATTTTCCAATGAAGACCACTGTTCTGGCAACAATTGTTCAAAAAGGGAAATCCACTTTGCTGAAATTTCCTTTTGTTTTCTTTTGTTGCTTCAGGAAAGGAAATAGAAGACAATCTTCCAATTGGATACATACATCACACAGTTTATTCACTGGCTATACATAACACTAAATGCATTTTAATTTATGAGTTTTGATACCCTTTAATCTCAAAGGGTTTGTTAACCCACTAGGTTAAAATTACACAATCCTCTCTATGTATTCGTGTAAGGTGCCCTGTGTCTATGCCTTATAAAAATAATGCTGCAATATACCTGTTTTATGCCCCGTACACACGGTCGGATTTTCCGATGGAAAATGTTCGATGGGAGCCTTTTGTCGGAAATTACGACCATGTGTGGGCTCCATCGGACATTTTCCATCGGAATTATCGTCACACAAAATTTGAGATCTGGATCTCAAATTTTCCGATAACAAAATCCGTTGTCGGAAATTCCGATCGTGTGTACACAATTCCGACGCACAAAGTTCCACGCATGCTCGGAATCAAGCAGAAGAGCCGCACTGGCTATTGAACTTCATTTTTCTCGGCTCGTCGTACGTGTTGTACATCACCTTGTTCTTGATGTTCGCAATTTCCGACCAACTTTGTGTGACCGTGTGTATGCAAGACAAGTCCAAGCCAACATCAGTCGGAAAAAATCCATGGATTTGTGCGATTGTGTGTATGCAGCATTAGAGCGCTAATCGGCAGTCATGTGATCCGCAGTCTCTTTCCTCTCGGCCTGACAGCTGCAGTGGGCGGGGCCGAAGATCCCCCGCTGACGTCAGCCACGAGGGGAGAAAGAGAGGAGGAGTGAGGTGGCCCCTCCCGCTGCAGCTGTCATGCGAGAGAGGCAACAGAGACAGCGGATCACGTGACTGGTATATTGCAGCATTATTTTTATAAGGCATAGACACAGGGCACATTATATTAATACATAAAGAGGATTATGTAATTTTAACCATAATTTGAGCAGCAGGAAGGGAGGGGGGGTGGGGAGCATAGCGACACAGACAAAGAGCTGACAGGCAGGGAGGGAGGGGGAGAGCACAGAGAAGAAAGAGCAGGACTACAGATTGCAGAGGCATGTAAACTGACCACGGTGTCAGGGCTCAACAGCCATGATAGACCGTGGTCAGTTTACAGGGGGGAGGGTATAGCCAGGCAGGATCAACCAGTTATTGCAGGTGATAGAGGGGTCCAAATGACACAGCACACACACTGCGCTGTATAACATGCTTTAAGGGAACAGGATTTATTTTTATTTTGTTTTGGGTTAACAAACACTTTAAGAGACTAATCACTCCCATTTTCAGGCACTCCCCATACGGGTTCCTACTGCCTTCCTAAGGGCGGTAAACCGAGCATTTGTCAATTTTGTCTGGGCCCAGAAACCCCCCGGTTGGCCCAAACCGTCCTGGGACTTCCAAAATTGAGGGGCGGCATAGCCTTGCCGGATGCCAACCTTTACCATATGGCGTGTCATCTAACTCGTATCCTGGACTGGTGTCGGCACGGTGCTCTGAAACAATGGGTCCAAGTAGAGCAAACCCTAATGGGGGTCCAGCTGGAGTCATTGCCCTGGTGCCAGAAGCCCTTGCCAAATCAGGCACTGGATCACCCCATGGTGGGGGTAACATTGCAGATTACCCAGAGGGCCTTCCGCGGATTCTCTGTTGCACCATTCCCATCTCCACTCACTCCCGTTGTTGGCAACCCAGCTTTCAGTCTGGGACTCAACGACCTTTCACGCCTCTGATGATATCCACATAGGATGAAACATGTCAGGCTGGCCAATGTAAGCACACTGTGAGCCGCGGATTATTTCCTTTCTGTGATGATGTACACTTTTTACCTGTAAGTAGACTACAATAAACGCGTGTGTTTTACCTATACGGGCACTATTATTGCTTTCTCCTTACTGGGTTATCCTGCTGGTGATTACACAATTCATTCATCATGTGAATCTTGATGTCCTGATGATATGTGACTACCTGGCTTTTCCCATTTTCTGGCTGTCTATGATGGAGTGTGCCATTCGGAGTTACTGTTGAGCCTTTGCATCATATGATTACATCGCTTGTTTTTCATATTTTTCTGGTAAGCAGATTGGCAGCACGTGGGTGTGGTGTGCTTTCTTTTGCACACTGAAGTTTGGTGGAGGCTTCACGTCATCTCTACTCTTCATTGTTTTTCTATGGACTATTATATTCACTTGTTAACTTTGCTTTACTTTAGCGCTGCATTTTGATCTTTTATATTTGTGTTTGATGAATCAACAAATTATACTGGCTGCTAATCCTTTTTTTAGTTAGTGCAGATATTTGTTCACCCTTTTTTACTATCAATATAAAATACGCTCAGTATAATTTTGATTAGTCAATATCACATGAAATGGTTATATATATGGATAAATGTATAATTCTTGTATATCCTGTGAATACTTGTTTATCTAGGAAAACACATGCTATATGTATATTTTTATATAGTTATAGTCACGATTCATATGTCTTTCATAACACTAATTGGCATCTTAAAACAATTCTTACTTCTAATTTGTTCTTACATCCAAGTCTTATGTGTTTACCCTACGACAGAATTATCATTGGGTCAGTAGACACTAAAATCATAATTGTATCTATGACCTGGAATATAATATATAATTTGAGTGACTTATAATCAAATATAGATATTTTAAAATAATGCTGAATGCACAACTTTCAAATGTCTTCCTAAAAGTGTTTTTAAGTGAACTTTGGACAGATTCAATGAATATTTAGATAGAGTTTAGCTGTATACACAATTCCTAGAGTCTAAACAATGGGTTCCATTAGATAAGGGTAATTTCTCTGTGAGAACAATCCAGTTATGTATCTGTGCAACTTTTTATGGCAGTGTTGGGTCTATCCTTTTATCTACCCAACAAGGACAAGTAAATATCTTTGATTTCTGCTTAGCAATGAGTTGATTGTCTGAAAAACCAGTTTCTCTCTATTCTTGTTTTAAGTGGTTTCAAGAGGAGAACAAGAGGAGTGATTCACTCAACCTTTTCTGGGAAGGGTGGGGGCGCTCTTCTAGTATGACGACTCCTTAGCTGAGTGTTTCATGAATTATGAAAGTTTTTATGTATCCCGGCCATGACAAAATCCCCCTTTGCATTCCGGGTATGTAAGGGAAACATGCATGGAATTCACTCCATAACATGGTGATGATCAGAAGTTTGTTTGTAGCCTTTACTAATAGGCGGCAACTTTATAGGGATCCGGGGACTTTCCCGTCAGTTGTTTCAGATGACTCCAGGTGCATTTTGGGGAATGAAGATTTCAGAGGAAGGGCCTGGTCGGGCGATGAGACCAGACTGACATGAAAAGGACCCTCTGTTTAGTGCCTGGTTATTACCACTTCCGATAAATGGTTTGGACGGCGGCACGGACCTCATTAGGCTCACGCATACTGCAAGGGAATAGACAAGTTTGAGTATCACATAGATATAGAAAGATATTGATATTCTGGTGAGGTAACCTTTTTAATTGAACTTGAATTTAGAGGTCGCCCATCACGACCTTTTGATCACCAAGGAGGGGTAGGAGGGTTAGTCCTCCAACAACTGTAATTGGGACTTGGGATGGCAAGCACGTAATTGATTGATGTGCACCCATCTCTCACTGATTTCACCATTTTGTGGAATATGCAATTTATATGCCAAGGGGGAGATCCTGTTAACAATGTTAAATGGACCTCTCCAGGACGGCAGGAATTTCTGTTCCTTTACCCGGTTCCTCGCAAAATTGTAGAGATATACCTTGTCCCCAATTTCATACTCCTTCTTGGTGGTCTTAAGATCATAGTATGTCTTAGCGCTAGTTGCCGCTCTTTGAATATTTCGCTGGGCGAAGGAGAACGCATTTTGTAAGTTTTTCCGTATATCTTCTATGTATTGTTGAGTTGTGGTGGCATTGACCAAATTATGGTCAGTGGTGCGGTAGAAGAGGTGTTGGGCAGGACCATCCGCCTTCCGGTCATGAGTTCAAAGGGTGACATTTTCATGACCGTATTCGGGGTTGCCCTTAAGGCCATCAGGACTAAGGGAAGCTTTATATCCCAGTCCTTGCCTGTTTCCTTGACAAATTTCTTGAGTATTTTTACAATTGTCTGATTGTACCATTCTACTCCACCACTAGATAGGCGATGTGTAATTTCCTTTTTACACCCAATATTTTCCACAGTTTAGTCATTACTTCACTAGTGAAATGTGTACCCCTATCAGACTCTATTTTCTGGGGAAGGCCGAAGCCTGAAAAGATATGATTGCTGGAATGCACTCAACATACTTGGTAAATAAACATGTCACAGTTAACATACATCGATTCCCTCGTGAAGATTTAGTTACAGGTCCAATGAAATCCATTTGAAGGTCTGACCAAGGCATGAAGATCCCCCTTTTCTGAAGGGGTGCCCTATGGGTGGGCGAAGCTGGTTGAAATTGAGGACATATTTAGCAGCCTTGGCAGGATGCCTTCACATCACGCAGCATATGAGGCCAATAGGGTTAATCCTGGAGGATCTCATAGGTGATCTTTTCTCCGCAGTGCCCGGACGTGGGCACGTCATGGCAATGCTGTAGCATTAAACTTTTGAATTTAAAGCGGGGGTCCACCTATCTATCATTTTTTTTTTTTGGAGTTCATTCACAAACTTTTCTTCTCATGATTATCTACTCACATGCTCTGTGTAATAAGTCCGCCTGTGTCCGATTTCGTGGTAAAGAATAACTTATAAAATTCACTGAAGGCGGTTTCCATCTTCATTGTGGGCATTTGAAGCCCACAAGCATGTATTTCCTGGATGCGGTGAATGCTGGGAGCAGAGATGTTGTGATGACGCTGTTGCACAATGCATGCTGGGAAGCCTGAGACTAGCTCCCAGGGACCGTGGGAGGTCTGGGAGAGGCTAGAAACACGCCTACTCCCATGGGAGGAAAACCAGGAAGTGCAAAGAAGATTAGAAAAAAAAAGGTAATTACGGCGATTTAAATTTTTTTACACAGCATGTCAGCATCTAGGCAAGGAAGAGAATGCATAGAGATAATGTTCAAAATTTGGGTGGAACCCCGCTTTAAGTGGGACTACCCATTGTTGGATACCCCCTTTTGAGGTGCGGATCAACAATCACTGATGCAGCATAAACTGGGATTTGGATTTCATTAATATACATACATACATCTTCCTTGCCAGTAAAATTTTCTTGACCAAGGGGATTCTGGTCTGGGCGTTCTAAATGGTTATAAAATAAGCCAATTATTGGGTCTTCTTTCTGGGCTGTGATTAAATCTTCACTGGGGTTTTCATGACACCATTGCAATACATTTGAATCCTCAGTCATCCTAGCTTGCTGTCTAATGACAGCTTCTAACTGTTCTGAACCTAAGAGATGATCTATACCTAGCAACTCACCTGTTAGGGCCTCTTCTTTGACTAGGGAATCAGCCTGATCATTCCCTTCTGTTTCTTCACCTAGGACTTTGGCGTGGCCCTTGGTTTTCTTAAAATACAGAGTGAGCTTGTGTTCCCTTACCAATTGATCGATTTGACAAAACAACTTACCATGTTTGACAGGTTTATGGTTACTTTTTACCATGTTGTTCCTTTTCCATCGGGGAAGATACTCAACAAAACTATTCCTGACATAATTTGAATCGGTGATGATGGCGAATTCTTTAAGGCGGTAATTTATGGCCATCTCAACGGCTTTCAGGATTGCAGCGGGTTCAGCAACTTGGCTGCTTCTTGGCCCAAGCTTGTATCCCACAGAGATTGGGGCTACACCTTGGGTCCATATAATTCCAATACCAGCCACTAGTTGGAGCTGTTCTTTGTCCTTATAATGATAGGCACAGCCATCTACATATACACACGGCAACTGTTTACAGTCTTCATCATCATAAACCTTGTAGGGAGACAACAGTTGTTCTTGTAAAATGTCAGCGTCTGTGGTCCCCGCACAGGGATCAGGGGCGGAATAATCATGCAGCTCAGCAAGGCCCTGGGCCACTGGACTTTTCTTGTTCTGTTTGTATCGAATTTCCAGGGGCCACCCTTGCAAGGACAAAGTCCAAGCAGTGATGCGGATATTAGACACATTTCCATCCCTGATACGTTCACTCTGTAAATACTGTAAAGGCTGGTGTGTGGTCTCAACAATAATTATTTCACCTTGAATATAACTGCAAAAATTCTATAATGCCCAGAGATTGGACAATAAAGCTTTTTCGCAGTCAGAAAATGTAATCTCTACTGAGGACAATGTTTTACTGGTGTAGGCTCATACTCACCTGCGTGTACCCTGTCTCAAGATAAAAGGGTTTACCTCCTTCTGGATACATAAGGCAGGGGGCCTGGTTGAGTCATACTTTACAGCGTCTGTTTGTTCCTTGCCCCATGACCATTCAGCGTCTTTCTTTAACAGATGAATTAACGGTTTGCTAATCTAATTGTCAATGAATTTACGTGAATAGTTAACCATTCCTAGAAATTATCTTAATTCTTTAAGATTAGTAGGGACCTTGCAGTTGAGTACTGCCTCAACCTTTTTCTTCTGGGGATTTAAACCTTCTGAGGTAACTTCATGGCCTAAGAAATTTACCCGGGTGCGACACCACTGTGCTTTCTGAAAGTATAACTTCACTCCGGCCGTCCTTAACTGGCCCAAGATATGTCGGAATTCTGTAAGGTGCTTGGTCATATCAGTACTTTTGATGAGGATGTCATCGACGTATGCCAATGTTCCTCGCTCTAAGGCATCTGGCATAGCCTTGTGCATGAAGAATGCATGGCAAATTCATTGCCAGAATTTATATAGCCGAAAGGCATACACACCCAGCAGTACTGTTGGTTCCCAAAACTGAAGGCTAGTTTATACTGATCTTCTTCAGTGACTTTTAAGGTCCAGTACCCCTGGGCACAGTCGAGGGCCGAGAATACCTGTGACCCTTGGAGTTGGACAAGGCACTGGTCTGTGTAGGGTACGGGCCATCCTGACATGTAGACACGCTTGTTGAGTTGTCAGAGATCAGCGCACAAGCGCCACTGTCCGTTGGGTTTCAAAATCCCCAGGATGGGGTGATTGTACGAGCTGTAAATGGGCCTAATTATACCCCGTTCATGTAACTTCCTAATGATCTCGGCAAGGGACTCATAGAAGGCTAGCGGAAGTCTATACTGCTTTACAAACACTGGTGGGGCCTGAGGGTCGGTTTGTATTTTGCGATGTGGAGTTCAGTACTCCCACAATCATAAGAATCCTGAGCAAAGATTTCCTGGAATTCAAAGAGAAGCTCGCGGAGCAATTGTCGCTCAAGATCATTGGTGCATGCATCGGCTAGGGCTATTATCTCCTCGACTATCTCTTTGAATTCAGGAAAGATTTCAGGTTGCCCTATCTCATAGGCCTCTTCAAGCCTGGTGGTCAGGTCATTGGGTATGCGATGTGTACTTTTCTCCCAGTCAGGTCCCTTGGGGTACCCTGGTTCTTTGATTGGTTGATCAAAGACAAGAGACATCTCTTCAATTCTACAGATACAATCCTTAGACTTGAAGGGGTAAATGGACTCTATGGTGAACATACCCTCGGGTAAAGAATTGAAGGATTGTTCAATTAATTTCTCCTCAGATATTCATCTGGTATGAGTCCAATCACCTGGTTGGTGACTCCAAACGTATAATAACCAGTCTCTACCGCAAGGCTGATAAGGGTGCCCTTGGTTAGGTTAAGGTCCTGATTAGAGAGGTTGTAGATGTAGATTGATATTATAGACTGATGTGTATTGATCAAAGGTGCGTGAGTAATTTTTATTCCCTCCTCCTGTATTCTCTGGGACAGGCATACTAATGCATCTGACCCCTTCAGTTTTTCTCCCCTTATTACATTTATAGGGCGTAGGAAATTTTTTATGTCCCTGGGGATGATAATTTCTTGCGTTACCTGAATTTCAACAGCATAAGGCATCTATTGCTGGAATTTCAGGGCTGAGGTCATATCCTGGTATTCCTCAAGGTCCCCCTTTAGTCGACTCCATAAGCATTCATTTATAAAGTCAATTTGGGTGGCAAAACGATGCAGTAAATCGTTGCCGAAGTAAATTTGGGATTGGGGATTATGCAGCACTATGAACATGTGGGTGGTTGTCTTATTACCTATAGTTATATTCAAAAGGCATCTAGCAGTTGAGTTATGGTCCTCAGAGTCATCAAGGGCATCTGACATACAATGTCACTGGGAAGTGGAGAAATGGATAATTTCCATTTCGGAAAGGTGGTTAACAAGCCCATGGCTCACAAAGCTATGCTCTTGCTTAAAATCAATTTTGGCATATTTTGACCTATTAAGACCATTTATCCGGATAAGGATAAATAGGTCATTGCTAACCCTTTCCACTTCTGTCAGGAACTGGGCATGATTTCCCCCTTTCTTAGTTTTATTTTCCTGATGGAAGGATATGGTCAGTACGTTATCCTGGAGGGAGATCTCTTTTATTTTATCAAGGGGAATTTTAAAAATATGGTCCTCATCTCCTACTCCCAGGCCATGATTGTCAGGTTGGATAACCGTAACATTGGGGAACTGACTATTCCTGAAGTGAATTTCTAAAGAACCAGGCCTTTCTTCCACCAGGTGGCAGTGTCGCCGGTAATGGGGAGTTTTAAGTCTCTCATATTTAATCGGGGAGTTGACTTGTGATCACATTACTTGATTCACACAATCAATTGTTGAGCCTCTTAAGGAGATCCATTTCAATTATCATGTGATAGTGTGGGAGATTTGCATAATAATAGGGTGCCTAATTTCCTTATTACCTAATTTGAGTTTAAGCCAGGCATTACCCATGACTTGCAGTGCCTCTCCCCCCACCAGATTAGTGAGCAATCAAAGCTCCTAAGTTTTAGTTTGTTGGGCATTGAATATATTACTTCATTAAATTGTTCCTGCGACAGGATGGTGGCTTGGGATCCAGTGTCAATTAAACCTGAAATGGGGTGATCACTGGCCTCATGTACCTTTACTGTAGTGAAATATCTTCCATCAGATTCAGTCAACTCACACATGAAATTAGCGTGGTTGAGGATCTGTGGGCTTTTCAATAATTTACAGTTGGTATTTATCTCACCGCATGTCACAGCTTCTTTGCGCTTATGATTCCCGCGGGATGGCCTGCAGGGCCTACTCGAGATGGAAGCACACGGAGTAGGAGGCATCCCGTCCGATTGGTCATTTACAATGACTCCCAGAGGCTCAGCTACATTAGAGGGGTTAGAAGGATACTGAAAGACAGGAGCAGAACAATCCAACACTGATCCCCCCTGTTTAGGGGCATGTCAGGGGTATGGTGTGTGTCTCCTGTCATCGCACCCAGGGTTGTCCCCTGTTGGAGGACTGTCTGGGGTTTTACGCATTCTGTGACCCTGGGTTGGTCACAGAAGTTGCCCCTAAAAAAGATGGGTTAACAGATTGGCGGTTATTCAGGTGTGTCATTTGTTCCAACATTAGATTAATCTGGGCCTCTACCTGTTCAATTCGCCGGCCCATGGCACTTTGGCAATTTGCCCTATTTCACCTGACCCGGTTGAGTTCAGGATAGGACTGCAGAGATGCATCAGACTCATCACCACTCCTTTGGTCTTGATGCTGCGGCCTTTCTCTCGGGGGTTCCTGTGGTTCCCTTTGATTTTGGGGAATTAGGGGAGCTACACCAACCCTGGGGTTACTAACGTGTTCCTGATTGGGAGGTGACTTGCGATTATCGGGATTTTCATTAAAATTAGGGTCTCTTATGAAGTTGGGGGTCTCGGTTAAAGCTGGGTTTCTGTAATAACCGGGGTACCCCTGGAAGTTGGGGTTTCTGTTAATGTGTGGGTACCCATGGAAGTTGGGGTCTCTGTTAAAATTAGGGTTTCTGTCAAAGTTAGGGTTCCTGTTAAAGTAGGGGTACCTATAAAAATTGTGAGCTCGGTTCAAATTTGAATGTTGGTTGTTCTGGGACCCCAGTGGATATCCCCTCTGGCTATTTCTGTGCCCGGGGCCCCTTTCATCCTCACTACCGTAACCTTGCAACCTCTGTCTGTCATCCATCATCTGCTGTGGCTGGGGCGAAACTCCGGGAGGTCCCGTGGGTTTCCCATCTCGGACTGCCTCAGCATATGATTTTCTCTCTGTTTGCAGACCAAGAGGTTGAGGGGTCACAGTGGTGGCTGCTACGGTTTTAGGGTTGGGTTTGGCTTCTATTTTCACCCCACCTTCGCTAGATTGCTGGATTGAGTATAGGTGATACTTTCTCTGACCCACCAATCCAGGGAACATCCCTTTTTAAAAACCCTTGCCAGCCCCAGATATTATATAAGCAGGCAATTCTTCATAAAATAGAGTCTTCAATTCTGGCTGGTCTAGATTGGGGTCCTTTTCAGCCAGAAAGTAAGAGCTTCTCAATACGGCCAGAAATTCTGTGGGACACTGACTAGGGCCACATTTTAAATTGTAGGCCACGGCTTTGGCAGAGGTGAGAGTTTTGCAGGGTCGAAACTCCATTTGACACCTATGTTTAATGTCCCTCCATGACTGACCATACAGGGCCTGTAATGAATCAAAGAATTGTCTGTACTTTTCTTCAAATATCCATGTTAGTAACTCAATTTTGGTATGATCGTCCTGAATGTCTAAGATCTTTAAGGTACGTTCGTATGTTCCTAGATGGTCAGTGATGGTTGGGGATCCTTTATTTGAAAAAACGGGAACAGTTTCTTTTAAGAATTTTATCATTTTGGGGGTGTCATACCTTTTAACTGCCCATATGAAGTTCCTTCTCTTTCCTCCTCTGTACACTCTGGGGAGTATTTTTGAAGCTTAGGGGGTGACCTGTATTCTGACCCTGTCTCATTGTGACTTCCCTGTGTCCCCTGGGAATATGAATATTTCTGCCTTTCCATTTCCAGTTCCTCTAAGCAATTTCGGCTCATGGATTCATAGTCTAACTGGGACGTTAATTTTTCTATCCGTTCCTCCATTGCTCTCTGCTCAGATTTGAGTCTCTCAATTTCTGCTTTACTCTCTTTATCTCCAGCAGCAGAGTTTGCTTCAATGGGGCCTTTTCTCACTTGTTTGTAATGTTCTATTTCTTGTTTACATTTTAATATTTCTCTTGCAGTTTTTTAAATAGGTGACAGGATTCTTCATATAAGGCCTGAGCATTTTGGATCTGGCCCGCTAACTCCTTCTGACCTTCTCTAGATTGTCTGAGTCTACTCTCAGCCTGTTGGATCTCGATTGACAGGGATTCTATCTTCTCTTTTTTGTTATTTAAGGTGGTGCGGGTTTCCAGCAATTCTTTCTTTAAGGCTGGCATTTGTTTGGCAACTTCATTACACAAAAACCACAAGATCGGGCAAGACTCCATAATGAGCTGATTGTCTCGATTGTTTGTATCTTTTGCGCTAGCAAAAGCCATAATCAATAAAAAAATTATCGCTTAACCGCTAGGATTGTTCTTTCTCCTCTTTGATAAACTTCTCTAAATTGCCTCCTAGGTTTAATCTCTTACGAATAGATTCAGTTACACCATGGTCCAGGACTCCACTTAAGTTTTCCTGAGGCTCAGTAGCCTTTCTCAGGTTTGAGGTAGCTACAGCTGGGGCGGTATTACCATCCCAGCTGTTTCTAGATGGATTTTATTCATTATCACTTCCTGCCATATACAACAGATATCCTTCACAACGTATATGCAAATACAATCACTAGTATGTTCTATAATGTGGTAAGATTCCCTCTTACTAAATATCTCAGCAGTGCTTGCCAATTTTATGTTGTGAGTGGGGAATGAAATCTTAATAATACATATGGGGAATTTGAATTACATAAAATTTTAGTGTTTTGCGCAGTGTTTTGCCTCCAACCTTACGGTAAAAATGTGAACTTTGTTCAGACAATCAGTAACATACCACAATAATTTCCTGAGTTTGTTATTCTATGGGGAATTCTTACCAACGTATAAATATCTCCCAATAGAATTAATAAGTAAGTCATATTTATTAATTTACAAGTATAATTATACAACTTCATACAGAACTGGAATTTCTGGTGATTAATATTTCATACACCCTACCACAGACATAAAACAATTTTCCTTAATATTTGACAAATAACCCAAGGGTAGCCCAAATTACTATGTTAAATAAAAATGGCGGTAATCGCGCCTTAAGTTCAAAAACACAATATCTCTTGTCGCTCGGAAACACAATCCTCTGAATTTCTCCGTCCAGAAGGAATACAAAGTATGTCTAGCGGACTCAACAGATAGATATTATCAATTTGAAGGAAATAATAATTTAACAGAGCTACCAGATTGAATTGGGCGATAAATAATTTCCCTGGGACCACAGTAGCCAAATTTGTTGTAATACAGGTTGATCTTGATTTCACCCACAAACGGCTTCAACACACAAGGCCAATAACGTGGGACAATTATTAAATACTAAACTACCCTTCACACAGTATTGGATAAGATAAAATGTAAACAGTAAAATATGATTCCTACAATTTTTCCTTCACACAGTATTGGATAAGATAAAATGTATACAGTAAGATACAATGCCTATGATTTTGGGAGGAGAAAAATATTATTTATAACAATTATATGGTCAGTATCTCACCACAGTTTAAAGGAAAGGATGTATATTCGATTCTTCCTAGCAGCAATGTCCAGCGAGATGGAGAATGGTCGCTTATTACCAAATTTGTGTTTGTCCAGAGGGTGTATGTCAGCGTGTGGGTCTGTGGTCCCTCTCTATGGCACCTCACATACTTTATACCATTTGGGACAATAAGATCATAAAATTATAATAAGCTCAGCCCAGAAGGTATGTCTATTTTCCATTGGTTGGAAAAATCTAATGATTTACTTTGGTGAGTTCAGGTAATATCACCTTCAACCACTAGGAATGTCTGAGGGCAGAAACACGTGTTCTGAACGATCTGTTAAATACAACCCCTGGCAAAAATTATGGAATCACCAGTCCCTGAGAATGTTCCTTCAGTTGTTTATTGGCCAAAAACTAAAGGCATTTCAAATGGCAACTTTCTGGCTTTAAGAAACACTAAAAGAAATAAAAAAAAATAATTGTGGTGGCCAGTAACAGTTAGATTTATAGAACAAGCACAGGGAATAAATTATGGAATCACTCAACTCTGAGGAAAAAATTATGGAATCATGAAAAACAAACAAAATAACACTCCAACACATCACTAGTACTTTGCTGCACCACCTCTGGCTTTTATAACTGCTTGCAGTTATAAAATGAGGCATTGACTTAATGAGTGATAAACAGTACTCTTCATCAATCTGGCTTCAGCCTTCTCTGATTGCTGTTGCCAAATCATCTTTGCAGGTTGGAGCCTTGTCATGAACCATTCTCTTTAACTTCCACCACAGATTTTCAATTGGATTGAGATCCGGACTGTTTGCAGGCCATGACATTGACCTTATGTGTCTTTCTTCAAGGAATTTTTTCACAGTTTTTGCTCTATGGCAAGATGCATTATCATCTTGATAAATTATTTCATCATCCCCAAACATCCTTTCAATAGATGGGATAAGAAAAGTGTCCAAAATTTCAATGTAAACCTGTGCATTCATTGAAGATTTAATGACAGCCATCTCTCCAGTGCCTTTACCTGACATGAAGCCCCATATCATAATTGACTGTGGAAATTTGCATGTTTTCTTCAGAAAGTCGTCTGCATAAATCTCATTGGAACGGCATCAAACAAAAGTTCCAGCATCATCACCTTGCCCAATGCAGATTCGAGATTCATCACTGAATATGACTTTCATCCAATCATCCACAGTCCACGATTGCCTTTCATTAGCCCATTGTAACCTTGTTTTTTGTGTTTAGGTGTTAGAGATGGCTTTCTTTTAGCTTTTCTGTATGTAAATCCCATTTCCTTTAGGCGGTTTCTTACAGTTCGGTCACAGATGTTGACTCCAGTTTCCTCCCATTTGTTCCTCATTTGTTTTGTTGTACGTTTTCTGTTTTCAAGGCATATTGGTTTAAGTTTTCTGTCTTGACGCTTTGATGTCTTCCTTGGTCTACCAGTATGCTTGCCTTTAACCACCTTCCTATGTTGTTTGTATTTGGTCCATGTTTTAGACACAGCCGACTGTGAACAACCAACATCTTGTGCAACACTGCGTGATGATTTACCCTCTTTACCTACATACTAACAAGCAGATTTAATATGATGCAGGTGTTAGTGTTTGTAATGAAAATTTACAGGGTGATTCCATAATTTTTTCCTCAGAATTGAGTGATTCCATAATTTATTCCCTGTGCTTGTTCTATAAATCTAACTGTTACTGGCCACCACAATTATTTTTCTTGATTTCTTTTAGTGTTTCTTAAAGCCAGAAAGTTGCCATTTGAAATGCCTTTAGTTTTTGCCCATATCTGTGATCTGCTTTTTTTCTACAACAATAAACAACTGAATGAACATCCTTAAGGACTGGTGATTCCATATTTTTTGCCAGGGGTTGTAATATGTTCTATTTTCATAATCTGTATCTGTTTGTATATTGGTGTTGAAATATATATATTATTTAAGTACTTTGGTAACCGGTCCAATATAAAATATGCTCAGTATAATTTTGATTAATCAATATCACATAAAATGGTTATATATATGAATAAATGTATAATTCTTGTATATCCTATGAATACTTGTTTATCTCGGAAAACACGTCCTATATGTATATTTTCTTTTACAGTTATAGTCACGATTCATATGTCTTTCACAACACTAATTGGCATCTTAAAACAATT